>NC_143253.1:54945833-55248863 GCF_984573655.1 Nuphar pumila | reverse complement strand
CAACCGACTATGGATCGGTTGGGCCTGACATAACTATTTTTTTTTGTCTTAAATCAGTCTATGAAACAAAAAACTCTTTTTTTTTTTCCTGTGTTGACAAGGACCTAGTCCTAGCCAAACCAGTCGACTGGGACTGAACAATAGGTTGTTCTGTCCTAGCCGACTGTGTCAGCTCTGACCGAACAACAGTTGTTTTGTCCCTAATAACACACCTCTACTATTTTTTTTTGATAGATATTCAACCCAATTTTTTTTCTCTTTTTTAACTAAGATCTAGCCCAACCGAACCAGTCGACTGGAGTTGGGCAATAGGTAGCCCTGCCTAGCCAAGAAGCCACCCGATGCATGTGGGTTCTAAGCCCGCCAAATATTATTAAACATTTTTTTCCAATAGTTTTGTTCATTTTCCAGTATAAAAAATCCCTCTTTAAATCTGTCCAGACAAATCAGTTCATCACGCGTAATGGGTCAGATCTACTTATCGTTGCGATGCTCAAACATGTCTGGATCTATCCAGATATATAGATACATATATCCAACATGTATATATATAGGAATCGGAAATATGTATCCCAACTATGCACATATCGATTTCCATGGATCAAAATATGTGAAACCAAAATAAAATTTATGGTTTCCTTTCAAAAATATCGCCTAGATCTGACTTAGGCGCCTTTTCTCATCCGAATCAAAAGAGAAAACTTGTACCTTAATTTTGAAGTTTGAAGAGACCGAAAAAAGCTTCAGAAGATCGAAAAAATAAACAGATGCCCGAAGAAGAAGGTGGAGCCTCCTCCTTCTCTTTTCCTTCTTCTCTCTCTCTCTCTCTCTCTCTCTCTTTCTCTTTCTTTCTTTCTTTCTTGTTTTTTTTTTTGTGGTTTAAATAGGGAGAATAGGGGGTGACCCCCCTCCCCCCCCCTCCCCCCCTCCTTTTTTTTCAGCTCCTTCTATTTGGGGTTGGAGATAGACCTCCCCTTTTGGGAGTCTATTTCCAACTTTCATTTCCTAAACCCATTAAAATTTAACTTTGACTTTTTTCACCTTTCTTTCATAATTTCATAAAATTGTATTCCTCCTATATTGTTTCTATGCCTTATGCCTTTCTCATAACAACTATTATGGACTCTTCCAGGGAACCTAATTAGTTAGCTACTTTTGAAATTCAAAATTAATTATTATTTAATATTTATTAATAAATAAATATCCAGAAGCTTTCAGAGGATGCCTTATCCCTCTGAGAGTCTTTTTAACTTTAAAATTCTTTAATTTAACCCTTTATTTTAAATTTAAAATTGTATTTTAGTTGGATCTATATTTTGAATTTAGATCTGGATCCAAGATTCAAATACATATCCAAAATCAATTTGGATCCTAAGCTGGATCAATTCCTAATTAACATAGGTCTTGAACTGAATCTAGATCCATATTAATTTGGATCATATGCATTGGATTCAGTCTGATCCAAATCTAGACCTTGCCCGTTGAGGCGGGCCTTTTTTGAAAATTTATGATTTTGGGGCCAACCGTAGCCCGAATTCAGAAAAGTAAAATACCGTTGAACTCAAAATTTTGAGCCGCATCTAACGGTATATAGTTTGAGTTTCGCCTCTGAAATTCTCTTGAATTTAAAGGTTGAAAATAAAACTTTTTATTACCTTTTTGTTGGCTCATTTAGACCTTGTCGATGAGACCTGGGCCAAGCCCAGACTCAAATAACATATTCCTAATCTCGGAGGTTTCTCGATTTTCCTTCGCACACTTGACAAATTTTTCTGAAATCTCTAATTTGACTAAGTATAAAATACACGATATTACAAGGCCCCCCACAAAAAGGGGCGAAACAATCAAACGCCCCAAATGAAATGATCAAAGCGGCCCTTGTAAGTTTTTCTATTACATGATTTATGTGATACCACTTTCTGTTTTCAATGGCCTTTTTTTTTCCTTTGGCTATTCCCAGTTTCTTGTGTAGGAAGTTTGAGAGTTTGACACTTTTCACTCTATTTCAGAGAACAGAAGATGTGCAAACGATAAGATCATAAGCCATTCTATTCCCTTGTGAAGTGGTTGGTATACATATTCATTACCCTGGAATAGGAAAAATCATCAATAGACAACTACAACAATCCATTTTCCTCTTTCAGTGAAGATTGGCTCAACTTTTTGAACTTAACCCCTATCCAGATGCAGTAAAATCCTCTTCATCCCAATCATTATAGCTCCACAAATCTTATTAAGGTGTGCTGATGATGGTCGCCATCATCCTAAAAGCATATAACGTTTTACGCAATCAAACTATTAACACCTTTGCTGTTTTCTGGCCCTTCTACTGCATATTCAAACCTGATTCTGTCACCAATAATCTCTACAAGAACAGACGCCCCCACTGAAATGGTGAAACCTGTTTCTGTCCCTAACAGTTATGTCTCTCTTGTATATCTGACTGAAAAGCTTTATACTAGAGTGACAATCATTGCACACCCTCAGATTCTTTACTATCCTAATAACTGTTCCAGGTGTGGTTCTCAAAAGCCCAAAAGCAATAGCAACCTTCTCGCTGTGGTAAAGCAATGAGCTTTCTTTCTCTTCTTCTTCAATATCATAAGACACCATTTCTGTGTCTGCAACATGCCCAGCCAACCTCAATTCACTGCTCATTTCACCCAAAATGGAGTAGATTTTCTCAGACTCAACCCCATCAAGTTTGTCTCCAACAGCAAACTCATATATCACATCATCAATCTCGATGGAACTACAACCTGGAACCTTTTTAATCCTTCTTGCTGCCATCATCTTCCTCATATCTGCAACTTTATCCCACCGTCGAGACCGCACATATAGATTGGCGAGGAGAACATAATTCTCACCCTTGTTAGGTTCTAATTCAAGAAGATTACCAATCACCAACTCACTCAGCTCCATGTTCCCATGTACTCTACAAGCAGCAAGCAATGCCCGCCAGACAGCCGCATCGGGCTTAATGGGCATGGTCTTGATCACTTCCATGGCTTCATCTAAAGCACCTGCCCTCCCAAGAAGATCAACCATGCATCCATAATGTTCAATGTTTGGCCGCAACAAAAACTCTTCTCTCATTCTGGACATAAATGCTTTACCCTCATCAACCAGACCTTGGTGACAGCAAGCGCAAAGAACAGCAAGGAAAGTCACCTCATCAGGCTTGACATTTTCTGCCAACATCCTGGAGAAAAGCTGAACAGAGGCCTCACCATGTCCGTTCATGGCCAGCCCTGAGATCATCGCGTTCCACGTGTAGATATTCTTCCTTTCCATTGCTTGAAACACCTCCCGTGATTCCGATATGCTCCCGCATTTGGCATACATGTCTATCAGAGCAGTACCCACAAACACATTCAATCTTATCCTGTTTTGCTTGATAAAAGAATGAATCCATTTCCCTTGGTTCAGAGCACCAAGATGAGCACAAGCCGAGAGCGCGCAAACCACAGTTACTTCGCTCACTCCAATCTTCAGAGCACACATCTTGGAGAACAGATCCAGAGCCTCCAAAAACCTCCGATTATGCGTGTATCCCGTGATCATGGCGTTCCAAGAAATAGAGTTTCGTTCAGGCATTTGATCAAATATTTGCCGTGCACAGTCGATGCATTTGCAGCTGGAGTACATGTAGACTAACGCCGTATCTGTGAACACATCAGAATCAAGCCCCAACTGAAGTATTACGCCATGGATGGACTTTCCAAGATCCAAGAGTGATGATTGAGCACAACACTTGAGCAAAATGGGAAATGTATAGTGATCAGGAAGTATAGACCTTGCCTGCATCTGGGTATAGGCAAGAACAGCTTGTTCATGCAAATTGAGATAGGCATAGGCTTTAATCATGGAATTGCAAAGGTGGGTGTTTGGGTTTTGGTCTTCATTGTAGACTAGGCTTGCATAGTCGATTCTTGATGAAGAAGCAGCGATCTCTATGAGCTTGAGGGATGTGGGGGTGGTGTAGGGGAGGCCATTTGTGATCATTTGGCAATGTATCTGTTTCATCTGTTTGAAACTTGCGCACGAGTTTAGCATATAGAGAATGCGTTGGTGATCTGGAGTTTCCGAGTTTCTGGTTGTTGGGTGTTGTGGTGGGAGGTTGGAGATTGGAGAAGTGTGCATGAGAAGGGTGTTCATCCTTCCATGAAGCCGTGATTTCGGCGAGATGAAGAGCGTCATCGTCGGTCTCACCATCTTGCAAAAATATCAAAAAATAAACCAAAGGACTAATCATGATTTCCTTTGTTTCGTGAGCATGTGCATGGTAACGAGATTGAAGCCTGAACGCATCACGCCTTTTTTTTTCCGGATTACTTGGGGAAGAACGAATCAGGTCGTCTGCGTGGGTGATTTGGCATCTCACCGCCCATCCTGGTGATGAACGGCCACCAATGTGAGGTACCCTACCCGAACCCAAATTCCTGAATATGGGCATAAAAAATGCCGTTCCGAATCCGAGCCGAGCAATATGCGGGCTGGGTTTGGATTATAGTTTTTGTCGGATACCCGAACTGAGTGTTTTATATGTATTTTAAGTAAAAGTAATGTTTTGAAATTATATGAATCTGAGTTTGAGATTTCATTTTGGTGACGGATCGGACACTTTGTAATTTGGGTGAGTTCTAGTACACCCTTATGGGTCGGGCACCTATCCGGTTGAAAGCCCTACACTGTACCAAGGTGATGAAAGTAAGCGGACACTGGTAAGCGAGCCGAAGGAAGCAAAGAGAGGGTGTTCAAGCTAGGCTTGTTTTCATGGTTTGTCAAGCCAAGCTCCAATTCATGAAGAGCCGAGTTAAATGAGACGAGTTTGTGCTGGCTCCTTTATTAACAAATAAACTTTGTTAAATTAAAATTAATACAATTTGGACTCTTAACTTATTAGACCAAGCTCAAACTAGCTCATTTATAACGCAAGTACATCGTTTCAAAGCAATAAGTAATAGGATTTGAATTGTAAACTTATTGCTCGTAAGTCAAACACTTCAACCATTTGCACTTTTATATAAAATATATATATATATATGTATATTTATACTAGTTATCGAGAAGCCCACACGAATTGGGCTGAACGCTCGCTGTTCATGTGCTGCTTGTCGAGCCTATTTCATGAGTTTTTTTTTTTCATAACAGACCTGGGGATCAGGACCCTATCCCTTTTACAAACAGCCTTTAGCCAACGCAGACTGAGGCAGCTATTCAACCACCCATATTACCAGTGGGGTTCAAACTTGAAACGTCCCATCACATGATGATTTGCACAAATTGCTCTTACCAGATGGTGGGAGTCGCCATTGGTGCCTATTTCAAGGGAGGGTGGTGTATGCTCTCTCCCGATGATTCACTGAATCCCACGTCTGTGTTCGGGGGGGGGGCGAATGAGCGCCACGTATTTACGCACATGGGGCTCGTATTCCCATGTATGTTGAGATAACTTTGCATCGGACTCTGGTGCTGTTGCAAAGACTTAATCACCCTTTCTTGCTATTCTTGCCCTGAAATGACGGTTCAATGAAATAACAAAAATATCCTTCATTCAAAAGTTGGGAAACTACGGTTCGAGAAAAGGACAAAAAAGTCCTCTATCCAGAAAGTTTGATGTTAACTATTTAAAGTGGAGACGTTCCCTATTCATTAAACTCTTGCGCCATCTGCTGTAACAGTAGCTTTCATTGTCAACGCAAACTTTGCCGTCGTCTCCAGTCGAGGTTTCTGCCTTGTTTTTTATCCTGTTTTACAACACATTATCGCCTTCTCGTGCCTGCCTTGTGTTACAAAACATTCTCGTGTCTTCTCTTCATTTTTGTTGTCATTAGGCATTATGGAAGAAAGCAATAACGCACAAACATTCCAATCAGTGCCATTAAGGCGTCGTGAGTAGTTTTTCATCTCATCATGCTATCGATGAAGAACGCATGTCGTCTTGTGTGCCATTAAGGCATTGTTTTGTTATTTCAGGTAGATCTTGTCCTTACGCGGTTGGAAACTTAGCGATATTTGTAAGACGCTGGGACTTGTTGACAAGAATGCTTGTTTATAAATGCTAGGAAGGGCCTCTACCCCATTAGGTATCCTTCATTCACTCCGTATATGCATTGTATCTCAAACCGTTGTATTAGTAACATACTACCGATTTGTGAGATATCATTTTGTTAGTTAATATCGATTTGTTTGCTATTATGCTTAATTTCTTCTGTATCGATTTGTAATTTATTTTGCGATATATTTATCGAGTTTTTAGATATTATGGTTTTGTATTATCGATTTGTAAGTTTTTATGCTGAATTGCCGTATCGATTTTCAATATATTATTCGATATGTATATCGATTTGTAAGATATTATATGTTTTGTAGTATGTATTTGTAAGATATTTGTACACAGACTTTGAAAACGTGTGCGTGCAGAAACACATTGTTACACGCATGCGGTGGCGATTTTTGCATTCAAATCACTGCTCAGTTAGCGATTTCTATTGAACTCGCTTCACAACCTCGTACATATAATGAAAGCGTTATCATCAACATACATCGACAACATGTCGTTTCTTTTATTGGCATGGTAAGTAACAACTCGATGCTCAGTATAAGCAAATATCAAACCGCAGTTACTTTTATATTGTCATTCATTAAATCGTTTCTTTGACTTACTTAACCATATCGGTACCCGTTGTTATAAGCATCCTGATTAAATCATAGTAAACGTATGCGCTTGCTAACGCAAATTGATATATTGCTTACAAAACATTCCCCTATCTTCTCTTCTTTTTCGTTGTCGTTAGGCATTATGGAAGAAAGCAATGACACACAAATATTCCAACCAGTGCCATTAAAGCGTCGTGAGTAGCTTTCCATCTCATCATGCTATCGATGTAGAATGCATGTCATCTTGTGTGCCATTAAGGCATTATTTTGTTATTGCATGTAGATCTTGTCCTTACGATGGTTGGAAACTTATCGATATTTGTAAAACGATGGGACCTGTTGACAAGAATGCTTGTTTACAAATGCTAAGAAGGGCCTCTACCCCATCAGGTATCCTCCATTCACTCAGTATATGCATTGTATCTCAAACCGCTGTATTAGTAACATACTACCGATTTGTGAGGTATTGTTTTGTTAGTTAATATCGATTTGTTTGCTATTTTGTTGCTAACACAAATTAATATATTGCTTATAACATTGTTGAGCTTATCATCAGGTTGTAATGAAGATGATCTATCTCAATCAATTGAAAGATATGGAGAATTGAACATCTATACTAATGACGCAACTGAAGAAGTGAACATCTGCACTAATGATGCACATGATAAGAAGGGTGCAGGCATTAGATTCACTCTTGACTTGAATGTTCCAGTAGAAGAAATGCAATTCAATAATGAGGTAGATGATCATGACAGTACACTTAATAAAAGTGTAGGCACTGGGAATGTACATGGAAGTACACTTGACTATGTTTCGGTAGAAGGAATGCAATTTAATAATGAGGAAGCTGCATATAAATTTTACAATGATTATGCCTTAAAAGTTGGCTTCAGTGTAAGAAGGTTTTCTTGGTCAAAAAATGCACAGGGTGTCGTGGTGAGAAAGACATATGTTTGTTCCAAGCAAGGTTGGAAGAAATCGATGGAAAATCCAACAAGAAGCATGCCAGAATCAAGATGTGGATGTCAAGCGAGAATGGTGTTGAGAAGACATCCGAATGATAAATTTCTAGTTCGTACTTTAATCAGTGATCATAATCATGATTTATCTGCATTATTTATGACTCCTATGCTAAGGTCACATCGTAAAGTAACTATAGCACATGCTGCAATGGCTGAAATAGCCGATAGCACCGGCATTGCACTAAGGAAGACATACAATTTGTTTGCTCATATAGATGGTGGTTGTGATAATGTGTCATTCACACCTTTAGATCTAAGAAACCACTTGAGAAGAAAGAGAACATATAACATGAAGAACGGAGAAATATGTTCTTTGGCTGATTACTTACAGAAGAAATCAAGCAATGACATTGGTTTCTTTAGTGCAATGCAACTGGATGAAGATGAATATGTTGTGAATATATTTTGGGCAGATTCAAAGTCAAGAGTAGATTATGAATGCTTCAATGATGTGCTTGTATTTGATACTATAGTAAAGATTAATACTGAACAATAGTCATTTACGCAGTTTTTTTGAGTGAACCATCACTCATAGAGTTGTATATTAGGCGGCGCTTTTTTGTATGACCAGACCAAGGAAAGCTTTGAGTGGTTGTTCAGAGTATTTACACAGGCAATGAAAGGGAAGCAACCTGAAGCTATACTTACAGATGGTGATCACGCAATTGCGACTACAGTGCTTCATGTGTGGCCAGATGCACATCATCGCATATGTTTGTGGCATATCTTTCAAAATGCAGCAAAGAACATAGGACACATATTTAATCAGAAGTCAGAGTTTGGAAAAAAGTTTACAAGGTGTGTACTTCAGAGTGTAGACGAGGTCACCTTTATATCAGATTGGGAGGAAATGATTAAGATATACGACCTTAAAGACTGTCCTTGGTTACAAAATTTATATGCAGAAAAAAAGAAGTGGGCATTGGCATATGGAAGACAATACTTTTGTGCAGGTATGATAAGCACACAAAAAGCTGAATCTATGCATGACACACTGAAGAAAACCTTGTATTCATGTTTAACAATGTTTCCCTTTATGGAACAATATAAATTATTTGTAGACGGTCTAAGACAGAATGAGCTTGAACAAGACGTGAAATGCTTCAATACATGACCTCTAACTTTGGGCATGAAAATATTGATGTGACCTACAGATCTGTATAAACTAACTGTATTTGAATGGATCAAGAAAGAGGTGTTACATGTCATGAATTGCAATATAGAAGGACTCGTGCAAACCGAGAATATGCACAAAAACCGTATTTTATGGGAGGGCGAAAAGCATCACAAAAGGCAAGAAACACATGTCACGTATAATGTTGACAACGGAAAAGTTGAATGTTCGTGCAAAATGTATGAATTCAAAGGTATTTTATGTTGTCATGCATTAAAGGCACTTAATCAAGAGAAGATACAAGAAATACCTGAGTCTTATGTAATGCGAAGATGGAGGAGACAAGCAAAGATTGAAATGCTGGATATGGACAATGTGAGTAAATCTGGTGTTGACGAGAAGTGCCACATAGCCTCCCGTTACCAACAACTGTGTAGGTCATTTATGCATGTTGCTGATTTGGCATTGAGAAGTGAAGAAGGTTATGTATGCATGAGAAAAGTGTCAAGGGAGTTACTTGAAAACGTGCAGTTAATTAACCTTCAGTCCGTTGCAGCAAATGAATATCAGTCAAAGATAATGGGATCGAACAACGTAGGTGAAAATCATGCTTCCCTTGACACTCCTGAAAAGTTGTGCCGAAGCGTAAACATCATCTTCAACAAGTCAGTAGTGAACGTTGTTGAATATGATGGACATATTCATGAAGCGAAGGGTATCAAAAGAAAACGTGCCTCTGGTCGCAGTCGTCGGAGGGCAAAGGGTGCACTAGAATTGGTTGGCAAGAAAAGGTCTAAGAAACAACCAACCTATAATAAAAAACAACAAAGGCCTTTGCATGAACAGGTATGTAAGACATTATATTGTTTCCCATTACGTGAAGCTTGTCAATATCTAACTCGTATAATGTCCAACATGTAGCAATACCCTAAAGACGTAATACCCAACGTGCTAACCTTCATTCCTCCCGACTAGATTTCCGGCAACGATAGCTTCAGTTTTACAAGTCTTTTGATATGTAATCAATGTTGGAAGGAGGTTTGCATTTCTTGTGAAACTTAATGCAGTGTCTTATATTTTCTATTTCATGACAGGCTCTGATGAATTCGAAAGAGAGCTATGGGACACATGAATCTCGTGTGGGCTATTAATTAAGTTGTCATGCCTCTTTGCATGACCCGATTTCTACATTGTCGGATTTGTTAAGAGTTTAGGGTTTACAACAGAGCTCGTTTACTGAGAAATTGTTAGGTTTCCCTTCTTATTTGGACCGCAGCAGAACTCCAAGCACGTCCCCTGATCTTATCGAGGATGTCTTTCGTATTCACTGGATAGTGATTTGTCAGTGATGATTTGTGGTCCGTGCTTGGAGGTGCGTAAATCGATTTCGTATTCGCTATATAGCGATTTGTGCAGTCAGCCGGACAACGATTTATAGTATCACAATATTATGATTTGTGAGGATCGCGGGATAGCGATTTGTGCTGTGAGCCGGACATCGATTTGTGAGCATCACTAGATAGCGATTTGTGGCTTCTGCATGAAGTCGGTTCATGACATCACTGCGTGGCGATTTGTGGTCATCGTTGGGCAGCAATTTGTGTCTTCGCAGCATGGTGATTTGCAGGTATTGCTCAATCGATGCCTCTAGCGCTTCGTAAGTTATAAAAGGCGTTTGGTCTTTTCGCATTTATTGTTTGCCCTTTAAAAAAAATTATCCTTATAATGTTTGCCCTTTAAAAAAAAATTTGTCCACAACGATAAGAGATGTTTGATGTTTAAGAATCGTGGTATTGCTCACCCTCCGTAAATGAACATCACAATAAGTGATTTGCGATTTTTTCGGTTGATATTGGCTTTTAATGTTCGCCCTTAGTAAATTATAATAGTCCACAACGATAAGAGATGTTTTTATTTCCGATTTACACAATGACTAAATCGCAAATGACGAGAAATAAAATAATAATCTATTTTACAAGATGTTTATACTTTAAGGTGATTTATCATGTAGACCCAGTGAATTTTCCTATCGATAAGGGTTTAAACGATTAATAGTTGTGAGGGGTGAACATGCACTATAAAAAAATTATCAAGAAGAACAAGAATAAAGAAAAAGAAGGGCACTCATAACTTGTGAACATGACATTATCTTGGAAGTAGATTGGCAGCTATGTTGGGACACATTCTATTTATTGGATGTAAATCACAATTCAATAAAGAAAAAAATTGTTTAAATCAACCAAAAAACTCAGATCATAAAATGATTTCTTTTTATTGTCATTTCACAAGTCCAACATTATGCAACCACCTACCTGAAAAACGCAGGTGAAAGCTTACTCAGATCATAAAATGAGAGTCTTTACTCGATCACTGCCCCAAAAAAACTTACTTGAACAACCCTTCTCAGCCCGCTTAGATTGACATTCCAACAATACCTGCAAATCACTATGCTGGGATGCCACAAATCGCTATTCAACGTTAACCACAAATCGCCATGCGGTGATGTCATGAACTGACTTTCTACAGAAGCAATAAATTGATATCCAGTGATGCTCAAAAATCGACTTCCTGCAGAAGCCACAAATCTCTATCCAGCGATGCTCATAAATCGTTGTCCGGCTGACAGCACAAATCACTATCCAGCGATGGTCACAAATCGCTGTCCTACTGACAGCACAAATCGCTTTCCCGCGAAAACCACAACTCGCTATGCAGTGAATACGAAGTCGACTTACGCAGCTCCAAGCGATAACCACAAATCACTGATCCACAAACTTCTGAACAGTTGAATCATCATTCAGCTCATGAGCACTACTACAAATCGTTGTCCAGCGAATACGAAAGACATCCTCAACAAGATCAGGCGACGTGCTTGGAATTCTGCTGCGGAAGTGAATAAGGAGGGAAACCAATCACAAACAACTTTGAATTGTAACACCGTAGTTGTTTTTCATGTAAATCCATCACTTATAAGACCCAATGCTTTTCAGATCGCCGGAGTATAGGAATCAATATCTGCAAATCGATCGTACAAATGGTGTTAGGACTGTTATGTTGTAAGCTTGCACTCGAGGTTTGTTTACTTACTTTTTTACTAAATAAAAGGTCTTCGTAATTATTACCGTTAACCCAGTAAGGTAGGCTTTCTTGAAATCCAGTGGAGTATGGCAATTATTCCTCTTCTTCTTCCTCTTCTTCTTCGTTTGTATTGTTCTTCTTTTTCTTGCTCTTCTTCTTTGTCTGTATTGCTCTTCTTCTTCTTCTTCTTCTTCTTCGTCTGTATTGCTCTTCCTCTTCTTCTTCTTAATCCGTAAAATAAAATAGACCACAGTGATAAGAGATGTTTGTCGTTCATAACTCGCTATATTTGTCACCCTCCGTAAATGAAAATCGCATAAGAGATTTGCGATGAATGCGGTCAATAAGAGCTATTAATGTTCACTTTCGTAAATAGAAATAGTCCACAGCGATAAGACATGTCTGCTGTTCAGAAATCATGGTCTTTCTCACAAACTGTGACTGAAAATTGCAATAACGGATTTGCGATTTATGTGTTGAACAAGCCTTATAATCTTCGCCCTTTAAAAAAAATCCACGCATATAAGAGATGTCTGATGTACATGATCGTGTTATTGCTCACCCTCCAGGAATGAACATCGCAATCAGTGATTTACCATTTTTCTGGTAGATAAGGCCTTTTAATGTTCGCCCTTCGTAAATTAGAATAGTCCACAGCGATAAGGGAAATATTTATTTGTGAACAAAATCGATTTGTTTTGACGCGATTCATCCAAAAATATCATAATTATTGACAATATGAAACACATAATACATATTTACAAAGATTCACACTTCAAATATTGTGCATCGATTTTATGAGAAATCGCTAACAAAGCAACGATTTAAATACACAAATCGATGAACATATCGCATAATATACTACAAATCGATACAACAATTGAGCATAAAGCCTAAACCCGAAACCGTAGACCATAAACCCTATACTCTAAACCCTAAACACATCGCATAATGCATATGCGATTTATACGGTCAACACAGGCATGTATTCGACGTTCAGAAATGAATGTATTCAAATATTTTAATACCCTAAACACATCACAATTTTTCTCGTCGTCATTGAAATCAAATCGCAAAACACATATGCGGTTTATACGGTCAGCAAAGGAATGTATTCAAATATTTTAATTGCTAAAAGATGTGTGCTATTCAGAAATCGTGGTATTGCTCAACCTCCGTGGTTGAAAATCGCAGAACTAGATTTGCGATGTATGTGGTCAACAAAGGCTGGTAATGTTCGGTCGTCTTAAATGATAAAGGTCAAAAACGGTAAGATATGTTTGCTTCTCAGAAATCGCTCATTTACTGAGGACTATTTATGCAAACCACGAAATAGAAATGTGATTCATGCGGTCATCAATGACTTGTAATATTCGGCCTTCGTAAACGATAAAAGTCATCATCGATAAGAAGATTATGATGTTCGCAAGTCGCTGTATTGCTCAACAACGTCCACAAAGCACTAATCGAGGTCATAAGACCATCTCATCCAATCGATGTACTACTGACACGCCTTGCATGTTCGAGAGTACTCTACAAGGAAAGGGATATAGGTCCTCAATAGGCTGTCCTTGTACGAAATGGAACGTTTGTTGTTTAGAAATCGCAATTTTCATCTTCATCAATGAATAAAAATCACAGAACTCAGATGCGATTCATGGGGCCAAAAATGGCTGTTATGGCTCAACCTACGTGAATGCGATGTATGTTATCAATAATGGCTGAACATGTTCACCTGTCTTAAATGATAATAGTCAGCAGCGATAAGGAACATTTGTTGTTCAGAAATTGCAATATTACTCATCGTCATTGAATGAAAATCGCAAAACAAATATGCGCTTTATGCGGTCAACAATTGCTTGTTTTCTGCTCAGAAATCGCTCATTTACTGATCTACCGTAACTCAAATCGCATAATAGTTTTGCGATTCATGCGGTGAAGAAAGGCTTGTAATATTCGCTCATTGAAACACATTCAGTTACCAAGAGTATTTAGTTACAATACATAATGACCAATGGTTTGGCTTAGATACAATACATTAACATCATCATCAACAACATCAACCGACGTCCATATAGTGATGTGCTTCGAAACATACATCATCAACATTATCATTATCATCATCAGCAACAGCAACAACACTTTCAGTTTACTCAGTGGCCTTTGCTAGTAACTGGGAACGATAGAAGGCAAATCAATCTACCAATGACTAATGTTCAGCGATCACTGTATTGCTCTCCCTCCTTGAAAGAAAATAGCACATGAGATTTCCAATGTATGCGGTCAACAACGGCTGAACAAGTTCGTCCATCTTAAATGATAATAGTAAACAGCGAAAAGGAATGTTTGTTGTTAATAAATCGCAATATAACTCATCGTTATTGAATGAAAATCGCAGAACACATATACGATTTATGCGGTCAACAAAGACCTGTAATCGACGTTAGGAAATGATAATGGTCAGCATCGATAAGAAATGATTGATGCTCAACAATCGTTGTATTTCTCTCCGTCCTTGAAAGAAAATCGCAAAAAAGATTTGTGATGTATACGTTGAACAATGGGTGAACAAGTTCTCCTGTCTTAAATGATAATAGTCAACAGCAATAAGAAAAGTTTGCTGCTCAGAAATCACTGTTGATGATCATCGGTAAATTCAAATCGCGCAATAGGTTGGCGGCCAACTATGGCTTGTAATATTCGTCATTTGAAAATGTCGTCATCGATAAGAAAATTTTGATGTTCCCAAATCGCCGTATTTCTCAACCTCCGCGAATGTAAATCGCAAGATAGTTTTGCGATGTACGTAGTCAACAATGACTGGCATGTATATTTATGATTGATTGCAAATCGCAAAACTCATCTGCGATATATGCGGTCAACACAAGCATGTAATCGACGTTCGGAAATGATAAAAGTAAACATCGATAAGAAATGATTGATGTTCAGAAATCACTGTATTGCTCTCCCTCCTTGAATGAAAATCATAAATATAATTTGAATTGTATGCGATAAACAAAGGTTAGTAATGTTTGCCCGTCTTAAAAGATAAAAGTCCACATTGATAAAAAAAGGTTAGCATGTTAGGAAATCGCTCCCTTGCTCATCCTCTGTAAATGCAAGTCGCAAAATAGGTTAGTGATTCATGTAGCCGACAATGGCTTGTAATATTCGCCCTTCGTAAACGGTATAAGTCAACATCGATTTGCGATGTTTGCGGTCAACAATGGCTATATGTATATATATATATATATATATAGATATATATATATATATAGATATATATATATATATTTAAAGTCTTATCCTATGAAATATTCCAATTTAGGGAAAACACCCCTTCTAGATGAATGAGTGGGGTAGAGTTCTACTCCAGGTAGAACTCTACCTCTTCCTTTCTCTTTAAATTCATGTTTTTATTTTCAATGTTTTAAATGTATTTTAATTTTAAATTGGCATGGATGGTTATGGGTCTAGGTTGGACCCATAATCCAAATCCATATGCAATCCCAATTAGATCTCAACCCAGACTGGGTCCTAGTCAATATGAATCCTAGAAGGTGTTCAAATCCATATTAACATTGGTCCAACGGAGCGGGACGAGTCCGATCAATTTAGAAAAATACATTTTTTGAACTAACTAACATCCAATTTCGATAAAACAGATCTCCTATGAGTTCTACATTTTGAAGCAGATATAACTATGGTCTTAGAATAATTTTGCCAGAATTTTGCTCAAATTTAAAGGTTAAAAACAAATAAATTCATAGATTTTTTTTAACATATTTAGATCTTGTCAGTGGACTTTGGACCATGTCTAGACCTAGGTTGATGTCAGCTTATAATTAAGCATTTTTCAAAATTTTATCATATTAAATATAAATATTTAGTTTGAAATTATATTTGTTAGCTTAAAAATTATATAAAAATTATGAGATATTACATCCCTACCCCCCTTAAAAGAATTTCATCTATAAAATTATAACATACCAAATGAATGTGGTTTGTGTTCATGCATATCGGTCTAAGGCTTTCAGGTGCACTCGTGTAGCCCGTGATATTGCCAATAAACTTTCATGAACGAAATTGTTCTACTCTGAAGTATCCTCTCATGGCAATCCACAATCTCCACTGATCTCTCCTCAGTCGTCATATTAGGTTGTACTTCAACTGCCTCATACTGAATAACATGTGAGGGATTGAATGCATACTTTCTCAACATCAAGACATGAAAAATATTATGGATCTAAGAAAACTGAGGTGAAAGTATTGTTCCGTATGCTGACTCGCCAACTCACTCAAGGATCTCAAAAGGTACAATGTACTGAGGACTAAGCTTTCCCTTCTTTTCAAACCTGAACATACTCTTCGTACACTACAAGAAATCTGCATATTAGCGATGGATGTAATCCATCGCAAATCTGTCGCTGAACAGATTAGCGACGGACTAGCGATGGATTAGCGACGGATAACTTTCATCATAATTTCCTAGTCGCTGATTAGTGATGGAACATATCTGTCACTACTTCCGTCGCTAATTTATGATGGATTAGTTAATGCCATGATCCGTCGTCAAGATGTCGCTAATTAGCAGAGATTTGGTTTTACGACAGATACACATCTATCGCTAATTCTGTCACTATTATAGCGATGGATTACAATCCATCGCAAAACATTGGTCGATTCAGTTTTGCAACAGATAAATATCCATCCCTAATCCATCGCTAAATTGGAGGTCGATACTAATTAAAGACAGATATTATCCATCACTAATCCATCGTAAAAATTAAAAAAAAATTGTTTGAAATATAAATATCAAGAAAAAATTTCTCGTTATACAATTTATATATCCTATGTATAAAAAATAAAGTACACAAAAAATACATATACAAAGCAGGTGAAAGAAATTTAACACAAGTTACAAGGGAAAAAAATTTATCGATCCACTATAATCCTCGTCAAATTTTAATTATTTACAAGTGAACGTATACAAAGAGTTTTGTTTGAAACAACAAGAAGGTGCAACAAATTCAATACATGAATCTAATCATCGCCAAGATTTGGAGCATCATCCTCTTCATTGTCTCGATCTACCCATTCATCCATGCCTCCATCAGCTCTTCTACGCTGATTATCTCCAGCATCCTATAAGAGAATCGAAAAGTTAGTATTGATAAACAAAATATAATGAAATAAATTATATGCAATGCACCTAATCTAAGGCAATCAAAGTAACATGGATGAATGACACATATACTAGCAATAAAGTGAAGGACATTAACAGAATTCAGATATGTGTTCTAAGGGTGACAAAAAAAATTTATAGTGATTCAATCATGCAGATATGTGTTCTAAGGTTATCAAAAAAATGTCATAGTGATTCAAGCATGCATATATGGTTTATAAGGTTGTCAAATAAATGTGTTATGTATCACAATCATGCATATATGTGTTATAAGGCAGTCAAAAAACTTTCATAGTGATAAAATCATGCTTATTTATGTTCTAAGGTTGTCAAAAAACTTTCATAGTGATTCAATCATGCATATATATGTTACAAGGTAGTCAAACAAATTCATAGTGATGAATTCATGCTTCTATATGTGTTCTAAGGTTGTCAAAAAAATTTCATAGTGATTCAATCATGCATATATGTGTTCTAAGGTTGTCAAAAAACTTTCATAGTGATTCAATCATGCATATATGTGTTATAGGGCAGTCAAAAAACTTTCATAGTGATGAAATCATGCTTATATGTATTCTAAGGTTGTCAAAAAACTTTCATAGTGATTCAATCATGCATATATGTGTTATAAAGCAGTCAAAAAACTTTTATAGTGATGAAATCATGCTTATATGTGTTCTAAGGTTGTCAAAAAACTTTTATAGTGATTCAATCATGTATATATGTGTTATAAGGCAGTCAAAAAACTTTCATAGTGATGAAATCATGCTTATATGTGTTCTAAGGTTGTCAAAAAACTTTCATAGTGAATCAATCATGCATATATGTGTTATAAGGCAATCAAAAAACTTTCATAGTGATGAAATCATGCTTATATGTGTTCTAAGGTTATCAAAAAACTTTCATAGTGATTCAATCATGCATATATGTGTTATAAGACAGTCAAACAATTTCATAGTGATGAAAGCATGCATATACTAGCTTGAAATCTAACGACATGAACCAAATGACATGAAGCTTTCATACCTGACGGGCACCTGCAGACAAAGTTTCCCTGTCCCGAAAAAAGTTGCACAACTCATTACGGACAACGTCGGAAATGGCTTCATGTAAAAAGTCACACACTGTGTCCTTAACAAGCTGGCGAACACCATTCCAAGAATTAGCAGGGCCAATCGGACGCTGGGAGTTGATGCTGGCGGGAGAACTCTGAGAGCCCTGTCTGGAGGAGCAACGACTGGTGTGGTGTTCATATTACTCACAAACCTGAACACACGACCCTTTTTTGGTTCACCAGTTGCAGTCACCCATGCTGCAGGATCAAAAGGTAGATGCTGAGTGGAGTCATCGCCATATCGCTCTACCATCTGCTACTCGTATGACTCCTACAAAGTAATGATTACAGTATGGATTAATAATTAAGAATTACAATGTTCATAGTAACTTGTCTATTATAATGTTTATTAATACAATAAATACATACTGTGTCGCTCTCGCCTTCTCTGATACGAACTCTTCCGTGCTCTTACGTTTATGTGTTTCAACAAACATATCTTTGTAAGGCACAATGTCTCCTTTTTCTGCTTCCTGCGAGGTTAAATGATAAAAAAATCAATTAAAAAGTATATAACAATACTTATAAATTTGACAATATATATTGATGAGTTACCATTTTTTTTTGACTCCCAAAAGTCCTAGATTCACCTGTGTGGAGATGGGCATCGGGCATCTTTGCTCGGTTTTGTGTAGCCTTTGCTGAGCGGTTTCAAAATTCATGGCTCGCCTACTTGTCGCACATTGCAACCCAATAATCTGACCTGATAGTAGGAGGGTCATGGCCCTTCCACTACAGTGGATCATCTATCCCACCAGATGATTTTATTGATGCAGTCTTCATATTGTGCAACATGTCGGTAAATCGACTGACAGCTACCTTCTGCCACACCCGCCTCGCGTCCTGCTCCTCCTTCGTAGTCGCGAAGTGATTCGAAGCCTACAAATAATTTTAGAAAGTACACATGACTATAATAAAAAATTAAATATAAAACACATTAGCTATGATAAATGATTGTATACCATGAATGAGGACCACAATATGTCCAACACCTCCTTTGGGTACTCTTTTTATTGAAAGACCAGTTCTGGAAGATGTTGAACTAGTGACTGTCTAATTTCTCGTATTACTTCTTGTGGCTCGAACCTCGTGATGTACATGAATTGGTACACATTAACAATCGACTATCGATATACACTATTTATAAGATAAGTATTAGATAAGTGAAAATGAAATACTTACGGTCGGCTATCGATATACACTATTTAAATGAGTCATCGTGTGTTAGACTAAGAATACCCTGCATCCGACGTTGTCTTGTGATGTGTATGAATAGTTGGTGTAGATGGGTCATGTGCAAGTAAAACATCATCTATAAAAAAATGAGTTAGAAATTCACACAATGCATATTTAAACTAATCAAGTATATAATTATTTAAATGATATACATATCGAAGCATTACGTGAAGACGAGGGCTGAGACTGGTTATCATGACCTCCACTTGATCCTCGACCACTGGGTGCTCGACCATTGTGACCTCCAGGAACCATATTATAACAAATAAAAATGTTATTTGAATCAGTTACATAACTCTTGATCTTATCATGAACATGACATATGCATAAAATGTAAAGATTTAAAGGTCCTACATGAATCAGTTTTATAACTATGCATGAACTGTGCATGTACATGATAAGTATGCATGGAATGTAACATGATATGCAATTCCATGAACATGGATACATAATCAAATTGAAAATAACTTCATGCAAGCATGCATACAGTCATATCAAATATTCTAATACATTCAAATCATTCATATCACAATAATGTCAAACATGTACCTACAACAAACACACTACAATATCCCACTAACTACAACCATGACTAGCATAGTCTTCGAAATACAAACATAAGAGCATATGAGAAAGTGATGTGGTATGTATTACAAGATGTATTTCACTAGCTCGAGTAAGTTCTAATTCTGGTCTTTTACATATTATTTTTAAATCCATATGGGCCTTCGGATTATCCTTCATTTTTTCTTTGACATTCATTACCGTATTGAACATATTATCAGACACATTTTTCTCTACATGCATCACATCCAAATTATGTTGTATCAATAAGGTCGGCCAATATTATAGTTCCCAAAATATAGATTTCTTTGTCCAATTATGATCCTTCCCAAATCTAAGGAAGGGCGTCGGACTATGGGCATCTGTCAGTCCATATGGAAAGTATCGCAATCGTCTTAAAATCTTTATGCTAGACAACCGTGTAGGTGGACCTTTCATTTTAGTTGTCTGCTCGGATGGTCGCTGGGTAGAAATCGATGGTGACAATCAAACTAGCACGACTTCCTTCTATGCGTCAATCTAAAAAATTTTATATCATCCATGCAGTACGGACATGCTAACCTCCCATGTGTGCTCCAACCAGATAACATACCATATGCAGGAAAGTCAATGATTGTCCATAGAACAACAACCTTCATATTAAAGTTTTATTTTTTGTGGGCATCGTACGTGAGAACATTGACATCCCACAGTATTTTTAGTTCATCAATCAATGACCTTAAATATACATCAAGATTTTGGCTCGGAAAGGTCGGACCAGGGATCAATAGAGATAAGAAAAGATTTTGACGCTTCATACACAAGCTTGAAGGAAGGTTGTATGGGGTGACAAATACTGGCCAACACGAGTATGGAGTTGATCTACCTCCAAATGAATTAAATCCATCTGTACATAAACCGAGCCTAACATTCCTCACTTCCATTGCGAAGGTCTGATGAGTACGATCAAAGTGCTTTCAAGCTTCCGCGTCAACAGGATGTGTGATCTTGTCTTCATCATGTCAAACTTTATTTGCATGTCATTTCATGTATTTAGCTGTCATCGAAGACATATACAATCGTTACAATCTAGGGGTGAGAGGGAAGTAGCGAAGCGACTTGTATGACACTTCTTTTGACCTCGTGCTACCATTGTCTCTTGTGGCTTGAACCGAGGATGCCCACATGACGGACATGATCTGCTATTTTCTTGATCTTTGAAATACAACATGCAGTGATTTGAATAAGCATCTATCTTTTGATACCCCATACCTAGAGCGTTGACCAGAACCTTCGCACGATAAAAAATTTGTGGCAATTTCTCATCTTTGGGCAACATACTCTTCACAATAGAACACAAACGGTCAAAACATGATTGACTCAAATTATGCTAACAGGATAAATGAAATACTTTGACCTATGGGCTTCACTCATCAACTCCTCCTAAAGAGCCTTCAGAACCCACCATCTGTCTCCGAACATGATAGTCCCATCCTCCTCACGATGAAAATGTACATTCGACTTATGGGTACTCTAGCACAACTTTTCAAAGTCTGGATCGACTGACTGAAGCTTCTCGATACGATCAATGATCTTGAGTCGCGCCCTCATCTCTACACAAAGAATGCATCCGACCTTGTCTGCAAACAGGTATCACTTGACAAACTCCTTAAGCAAGTTCCAACTTCGATCATTCAAGTTGGCTATTGTAATTGATGTCTTCATTCTCAGTGCATCTGCCACTATGTTCGCTTTTACAAGAGTGGTAAGCGATGGTGAACTCGTAGTCCTCTAGGAACTCTAACCGCGTGCAATACCTCAAGTTCATATCCCTCTATGTGAAAATATACTTGAGACTCTTGTGGTTAGACAAAACCTCAAACTTCTTCCCATATAAGTAGTGACGTTAAATCTTCAATATGAAGACAACGGCTGCTAATTCCAAGTCATACATAGGGTAGTTCTTCTCATGCATCTTAAGCTGTCGAAAAATGTAAGTGATGATATTTTTGTGCTGCATCAAGATACAACCCAGGCCTATCTCTGAGCCATCGCTATATACTATGAACCCTCCTAACCTAGAAGGCAAGGTCAAAACTGGAGTTGAGGTCAACCTCTTCTTCAGCTCCTGAAAACTCTTCTCACACTGAGGTGACCAAACAAACTTCACCCTCTTATGCAGTAGCTTCGTCATTGGGGCAGCTATACAGGAGAAGTTTTGAATAATTCAGCAATAATACTCCTTCAACCCCAAGAAGCTTCTGATCTTTAAAACTATCTTCGGCTACTCTCAAGACAACACTGCATCTACCTTGGTTGAATCTACCTTAACACCCTTCTTTGATATGACATACCTGAGGAACATCACTCTGTAAAGCCAGAAGTTACACTTAGAGAACTTAGTATAAAGCTTATGTTCCCTGAGTGTCTGCAACACTATCCTCAAATGCTCTTTGTGCTGCTCCATGCTCTCATAAAATATCAGAATGTTATCAATGAATATGATGACAAACTGATCCAGCTACAATTGGAAGACTTGATTCATTAAGTCCATAAATATTATAGGGGCATTTGTGAGTCCAAAAGACATCACCAAAAACTCCTAATGCCTGTATTTGGACATGAATGTCATCTTCGGCATATCCTCTGCCTTGATCTGCAACTAATGGTATCCTGAACGAAGGTCGATCTTCAAGAACACTTTCATTGTGTGCAACTGGTCAAACAAGTCCTCAATCCTGGGCAAACGATACTTATTCTTCATGAGGACCTGATTTAGCATGCGGTAGTCGATGCAAAGTCTCATGGATCTATCCTTCTTCTTGACAAACAATATTGGTGTACCCCAAGATGACACGATCAACATGATAAAACCCTTGTCAAGAAGTTTCTGCAGATGTTTCTTTAACTCAACAAGTTGAGCAGGTGCCATATGGTATAGTGCTCGAGACATTGGTGGAATGCCAGTCACTAGCTCGATCAAAAACTTGATCTCACTGTGAGGTGACAAACCCGATAAGTTCTCTGAAAAGACATCGAAAAACTCACGAACCACATCAAACTGCTCTAAAGGTATCTCCTGACTGTCTGTAGCAAATACACTCGCTAAGAACACCGTATAACCCTACTTGCAGTACTTCGAGATTATCATCGTAGATACGATCTTTACCTCACCCACTGAACTAGTCACTTAAAACACCAATGCTGACAGATCGGGGCGCTCCAAGCAGACCTTCTTACCCTGACACTGAAGAGTCGCATTATGTCTAGACAACCAATCCATACGCAGAATGACATCGTAGAATGTCATGTCGAGTATGATAAGATCAACAGACAACTCTTGTCCCTCAATGACTATTCAGACTCCAAGAAGGTATTTCCCATATCGAGTGGACACACCCATCGAAGATAACATATAGTGTCTTCTTTAAGCTAGATGATACAATATCAAGCAATCTAGCAAAAGAAGAGGATCTAAAAGAATGGGTTGCCCCCGAATAAAACATAGCATGTGTGAGATGGTCAGCAACAATGATAATACCTTCGATCAGGTCGGTCTGATCGTTTTGTTCCATAGTCGTGGCAGCGTACACTCGCCCATTAGTCTACCTTTGTGTCTCATTGTTATCATCGCAAAATTTTACTTTTGCGAGTCAAACTGACCTTTGAAAAAGATTTTGAAAATAACTCGCCTCCGTTTTAAAATGCGGGATAATTTCGAAGAATGGGACTCACCTGTCGGTACGAGGTTCAACCGTTCCTGGCGCCTTTACCAGGGGTAATCGAACCAAGGATCAATCTCATGCTTTGCTCTGTTCAACTTGACTAAATCGTGTTCTAATTCCTAAATGCACAAAGAATCAGGCATGTGCTATGAATTTTCTGAAAATGCAGATTTGAAAACATGATGTTTGCTTTGAATATTTGAAATACTTGGAAAAGATATCACATGGAAAATCGTGAATCAGGATTGAAAAATATTTCTGAGAAAAGTGAAAATCGATTTCTGGAGAAATCTTGAAGTTTTGTGAAAATCAATTCTGAGAAAACTTGGTTTCTCTGAATTCAAACTTGGAATTGAGTATATAACTTGAAAATTTAAGTTTTGAACTTGAGAAACACTTGAAATATCCTTTGAAAAATCAATGCTTTTGAGAAAATCGATTTTTCCATAAGACTTAGGAAATTTTGAGAAAGTCAATTTCTCTGAATTGAAATTTGAATTGGAATTGGCAAATGCTATGAAATGCATGAATATGATTTTGAGGAATTGAGAAAATCTCTTTTGTATTTTTTTGAGAAATGCAGTGCATTTTGAAGTTAGCCTAAGAGTGTAGGTTGAATGTGGCTAATACGAAGATCACAAATCTGGGTATCTTTAGTATTCTGACTATGGCCATAAATACGAATTCCACCAAGTTTGTCAACTCCATAAGAGCTTGTGCACGTGCCATTCGTGTAGACCATAGCAAATTTGTAAAAATGTGCATGAATTGGCATACATAGCAGTTATATATCAAAGTTTAAACTATATGCAATGCAAATCCTAATCTATACATGAATTTAAATTCTTATTCCAAATTTAATTACAAATTACATCACTATTCAAATTTAAATACAAGAAATTAAAGGAAAGTAAAGTCTTCAATGTCCCTGCAAAACTAGAAAACTTTGTTAGTGATGATATGTTGGCTTTTTTAGATTTATTCAGCAATATCTGGAAATTGCTGGATTTTGCTAGATATAAGCCTTTTGCCATGATTCCCTTAAATTAAAATGATAAAATATGAAATAAAATTGAATAAAAAAGAAAGATAAGATATGAAATTTCGAAATTGGGGTCACAATGACCAAAATACCCCTAATAGCAAGACTATGGCCTTGAAATTAGGGTTTTCATAAATATATTTAGTAAAATGCAAGTTTTGAAGTTCAAATGAAGATAAATCAAACTAAATATGATATGACATACTTGAAAATATGGAAATTAGGGTTAGGGATTTCGAAATTGAGGTCAAATGACCAAATTTCCCCTGATAGCAAGACTATGGCCTTGAAATCAGGGTTTTTCAGAAATTATTTTGGTAAAACTTTGGGTTTAATGGATTAAATGAAATCAAATAAACATAAAATTAAACATGAAACATGGTAAAATGATTTTAAATATGATTAAACCCTAAAAACATGAGCCTATGCACGAAAATCAAGAAATATCACAAAATTTGTGATTTTGGCAGTGTTTCGGGATTCTTCGGGTGCCCTGTTTTGCAATTTGCTCAATTCGAGCATCAATCGGATTCCAAGATTCATCAAAATTGGTACTTGCACTTTTTATGGCTCTAAGATCGGATTAGAATTATAAAAATAATTTTTTTGACACTAATTTAATCCGAAATTGGTATTAAACCCTTGAAATATGCTATTTTTGACCTAGGTCACAAACTGGTTTCAGAGTTAGACCCAAATCAGAGGTCAATCCTCCATGAAAATCTCTGAATTCTTACAGAGGAAAACTAGACAAAAAAAAAGAGATTTTCCTTTTTACAGATCGGAAAAATCATCTAAGACAAGGGAGATCCCCTTCCGGCAATCCGGGCTTAGATTTAATGAATTTAACTTTGATCAAAACCGACACTTTCGATTTAAAATACATGAATAAATATCAATACTCATCAAAAATATATGAGATTTTAGCAGTGAACAGTGAACAGAAAAATAATAATACTTACTTTTTACAGATCATGAATCGGATCTGTGATTTGTGATCTATGAACAACACAAGTCTGATTAGGGTTTTGATAAACCCTAACGAGTTTTAAATTTAAAATCAGATTTTCTGACAGAGGAAAAATACTAAACAGAGACCAAAAATTATCAAAATTTCACAGTAAACAGATCACATCAACACAAATCCATAGCACTTTACGGATCTCTAATCAGACATCGGATGAGAAAACCCACACAACTGCAAGTTACCCTTCTGATTTTAACAACGATTTTAAAGGTTGAAAATCCCGATTTGATATTTGATTTTTCTGACATGGTTCCCGAATTTCAAAACCTCTGATTTTTTTACAGTAGTTCAATTACATATCCATGTATCACATATAAAAAAATCAGGAATTAACAGTGAATATTTCAATCCAAAATAGCATGCTCTTTACTGTTCTAAGCTTAAAACACACATAAATCCAATAAAACCTAATAAAACATGCATTAACTAATGAAAACAATAAAAAAAATAGCAAAACAGTAAAACGAAACTGATTTCTATGCTAAAACACTTGAAATAAACATAAATAAGTAAAACAAATAAATAAACACAGGGAATCCATGGCTGGAATTGCTTTTACCTTTGAAAAGATGGATTTAGCCCATTTAACGGGTAAATCACATCTTTCGTCGGTTAAGAACGTAGAAGACATACCTCTCATCGATTCTAATGGATTAGAATCCTAGAAATAACCCTCAAACTAAGTTAGATCATCTTCTTGGGTCGTTTTTGAGGTTCTTGGATGGATTCCATGGTTAAACCCATGAAACAAGAGGCTCCCATGGTGAAATCTATTGAAAAACATCAAAAAATTAATAAAAACTATAAAAAATTACTAAGGAATCATACTTTGGATGGTGCAGCAATGGAGGGGGCAGCTTAGAGGAGAGAGAAGGTCCAATAAAGAGCTGAGAAAGCCTTAGGGGTCGACCTCCCCTCTTGCCCCTTTAAATAAAAAAAATTAGGTTAAAAAAAAGGCTAATTAATTACAATTTTGTCCCTTTTAAAAACTCATCTCAAACAATTAGAGGGGGGCGATTTTTCCTAATTGGATTTGACTCTTGACCTTCCTAATTAAGCCCCTAACTAACCTAAGACTCCTAATTAGACCTCTAATTGACCTAAAGACCCCAAATGTGGCGCCATTTGGGTTTTTCAAAAAAACCTAATTTTTAAAACTTTAAAATCAAAGTTAAAAACTAGAGTGAAAATAGGGGTTTTTAAAATTAAATTTTGACTCACCTAGACATCTAACCTAGGTAGGACATTGACTAATCCTAGTCTAACCCCGACTTTTACAAATGTGGTGCCACCTTGAGTGGGGCCCACTTGAATTTTCAAAAATGATTTTAAAACTTGAAAATGAGAAGTTTTTCAAAAGCTATTCAAAAGCAAACTTAGAATTGAAAGTTTTGAAATGATACAGAGTTCTAACTGGGTCAGAATTCCTATGGATATGGCGCCAACTGAGTGGATTCACATCAGGTTTTGAAAATTTTGAAATAAACATCGAAAATAACTTTGAAAAGGGGTTAAAATCAACAACCGAAATTTAAGATTTTTGAAAATAGAGTCTTAAGCGAACTGGAACTCTGGGTTAGAGTCCTGAACTCTTAGGACTCTGAGATTTTGGATTTTAAAAGCCAAATGAAAGAGTTTTTGAAAGAATTTATCAGAAAATGGTGAAATAAGTCAGAAAATACGGTCAGGGTTAGACTCCTAACTCGACCGAAACTCCGAAGTAGAGTCCTGAATTAACTGGACTCTGTAAAATGACCTAAATTTTGAAAACAACGAAAAAAGACTGAAAATGAAAGTAAAACAGACTTCAGCACAGACTCCTGACTGGATTAGGACTCTGGGACAGAGTCCTGATCGGACTAAAACTCTAGATTTTTTGAAAAATCTGATAAATAAAGGAATCCAGAAGCGACACCACTTAAATGGGTCTCATCTGAGAATTGAAATCAATTGAAATTTGAATTTAAAATGAATCAAGATTGTTTTCTGAGAAAATATTTTGAAATATAAGGTCCTGGGGGTTGGAAAATGACAGAATGTTGAATAAAAACCCAGGTTTTGAAATTGATTTTGAAAGAAAAGTTTTAAAACTCAAATCTGGATTAAATATTTTTAAAACAAGAGTACTGGATCTCGAAAATGAGATGTAATGACATGCAATGCTATGCAATGCGATGAAATGATATGTCGAATGTATGCAATGATATGCAATGACACATGAAATGGATAAACACTGAAGGAGGAGGAAAATTTGGGGTGTTTACACTCATGCTGTTGAGATCTCTACTACTGTTGGCTTGTTCAGGTAATACTGAGTGACATTTGTGGGATGCTAACACTGATAGTATACCCCCTTGAAGAGAGGACAATGGCTGATAGGATGGTTCTTGTTGCATCTCCTGCATGTGGGCTGTGTTTTTCCTTATTGTCCTCTCTGTTGAGGATGACTCTGGTGGTTCTCCTATTGGATCTTATGTCTTTTATTCTTCATTCTTTGTGTCTTGCCTCTCTCAGGTGGGTTCTTCTGATGTACACTATTATCGTTATCACCCTTCTTCGACTACCCTCCCTTGAATCGCTTTCACTTCTCATTCAAGATGAAAGTCAACTAAATGGCATCACTAAACATTGTAGGACGGTTGGTCATCACCCAAACCCGAAGCTCATCATTGAAACTTTGCACATATTTGGCTACCCTAGCCTTATCATCAACTAAAAGGTTGGGACAGTACCGCTCCAAGCTCCTGAATTTGGTAGTGTAGTCCACCAAACTTATGTTCCCCTATGGCAGCTCGAAGAATTGTTGTTGCATCCTTTCTCTAACGAAAGAGGAAAAGTATGTCTATAAAAACTCCTTTTGAAAGGTCTCCTAAGGGATGGTCTTAACAGCTATGTACTTTACCCTGTGCAGGGTGTATCACCACTTCTTGGCATTGCCCTTCAGGCAATAGTGCAAAAATTAGTCTGTCGATCCTCAGGCACAAGTAGGACATGAAATGCATGCTCAATCTCCTCGACCCAACTCTCAGCAACTTTAGGGTCGACCTTCCCAAAAAAAGTTGGCAGATTCAACTTCAGAAACTTCTCATAAGTCACTATACCAGTATTCATTGTCACAACTAATGTAGGATACACCACGTTTGTGGGTTGTGCAGTGTGCACCTCGATGTGAGTAGTCATAATGTCAGTCAGACTGTTGAGGGCATTCGTCAAGAAGTCTCTCTGCTTCTGCTAGTTCATGAAAGTGTTAGTACGACCACGAGTATACATCTAAAAAAAATTAACTAGAATTTATCAGTAAACTTTACACCCCTAGATAAAGCCTAGCCTTTTAGGATTGATCCCAGTATAACAACACAATCATATCAAGCATACAATTTAAATCATTACACATTGATTTAAATATAATTATTTATACAGTCAAAAAAAAAATTTAAGACAGTAAAGAAACAAATTTAACAAAATAGTTGTTTTCAGTGATGTGGAGATTGCTTCTAGAGTACAAGTTTATAATCTGTATGGTGGTGGTTCTCACTAGCTCTAATACCAACTCTGTTTTTTTCAAAGACAAATTGGTATCCTCAAATAATCTTATTTTGAGCTCTGATACCAACTCTATAACGACTCCAACTGACCTTTGAAGAAAATGATTTTTTTTTAAATAATTATGGAAAACCTCCCAAGAACTAAGGTCACATCACATATTTAATACATCCATTCCATCAACTATTTCAAGCATAGAGCCAATTAAAAATAATAAATTAAATTTCATTTATTTAATCAATAAGTCAAAAGTTCTAAATTTAAAATAAACTCAATCTAATCCTACACACACGTCATGACCCAAGACACCAAGTCATAAAGCCTCAAGTCCTCTAGCCAGCAAGTCTC
Source organism: Nuphar pumila (assembly GCF_984573655.1). Taxonomy (NCBI): domain Eukaryota; kingdom Viridiplantae; phylum Streptophyta; class Magnoliopsida; order Nymphaeales; family Nymphaeaceae; genus Nuphar; species Nuphar pumila. Next base: position 55,219,223 of record NC_143253.1, on the reverse strand, counting down.
ACTCATCATTGAGCCTCGGTGCCTATAAAACATTTGTTTGAAAACGGATAAGACCCAAAGTCCTATGAATTTCTCTAAAAATCCAACGGTAAAGAAAATAACATAAATTAAATTATGTATAAATTTAAGAAGAAATCACAAGCAATAATTTACCATAACTAACTTACCATTCAAGCATTTAATAACATTATACTAAACCAAATATTGAAAAATGCATAAAACTAATGTTGAACACTAAAGAATGCCTGAATCAATGCACATGCATGAATAACTTCTTAAGTTATTTATCAGAGTTGCTTTTGCATGCATTTTCTTATTAAATGCACATAAATTTAATTTTTACTTTTTCTTACAAACCGTGAATACTAAAAATGGAAAAAGTTACTGGGGCTCAAGGTAGTTCTCAGTTATAGCTTAACACATAATTTATATTTTAATTACTAAGTTTCACACTTATTTTCAGACCGATATCAAAAATCCTCACCATCCATCAGAACATTAGGAATCCTTACTAATGTCGGGACATTAATAAAAATTCATAATCATTGACACCACTTTCTTAGTATACCAATAACTACAGGTGAGTCAATAACACCATCCCCAGGCAAAGTACTTAAAATCTCCATAAAATCGTGTCCGAAAACATGAATCTCACATCAAGTTCTTGGGGCAACAATTGCATATAAAGTTTTAGTATCATCACGGTCCCCCACAACCATCATCCAAGATTCTCACATTATAAAAAAAATATCAAGAAAGAACATTATTACACTGATTGGTATTTTTTACCATTTTAATCAATTACAGGTTCTTTACACAAGAATAGTTATGCAAATTCATATGCAATAATAATTTTGTGCCCTTACCTTAACAATTCAAAAGTGTAATTAATTTTGAAAAATCATTTTGCAATACATAAATAATTTTGTACACATGAGCAACACATGATCCTCGCCTATATAGGGCCCACATTGGTTCATATACAACCACTAATAAATTTAAAAAATAATTCATGAAATTGTAAAATTTTAGAGAACATAAAATACACACTGATACACAAATTTATGTTCACAATGCACATTCACAACACAAAAATGAACGTGCATTTGACCAATCACCTACATATGTATATAGAAAGCTTATATACATATACACAAGTTGTATGTCAATCTGAAACCAGATTGCACACAGGGCAGTGTAAATATGTATATGTGACAACAATCCTCATGCTATAACGTGCTTGAAACTGTTGCACATAAGTGAGCAGCCTGATGTATATCGTCTCTCTCTCTCTCTCTCTCTCTCTCTCTCTCTCTCTCTCTCTCTCTCTCTCTCTCTCTCTCTCTCTTTAAATTCATGTTTTTATTTTTAAAATTTTAAATTCATTTTGATTTTAAAATGGCATAGATGGATTATGGGTTCGCGTTGGACCCATGATCCAAATCCATATACAATCTCAATTGTATCTCAACCCAGATCGGGTTCTAACCAATATGGATCCTAGATTGGGTTCAGATCTATACTAACATTGGTCCAACGAACTGGGTCGAGTTCGATCCAAACCGAAAAATACTAAAAAAATAAAGGCAAGTCAATTTAGATAAATGTATTTTTTTAACCAATCGATATTCGATTTCGATAAAACGGATCTCCTACGAGATCTACATTCCAAAACAGATCTAACTATGGTCTTACATCAATTTGGCTCCTGAATTTTGCTTGAATTTAACTTAAATTTAAGCCAATTTTTTTCAAATTTAAAGGTTAAAAACAAATAAATTCATAGATTTTTTTTAACATATTTAGATCTTGTCAATGGGCTCTAGACCACGTCCTAACCCAGGTTGATGTCAGCCCATAATTAAGCATTTTTTTAAATTTTGTCATATTAAATATAAATATTTAATTTAAAATTATATTTTTGAGCTTAAAAATGATAGAAAAATTATGAGCTATTATAATGTCAAGTTGTTCGGCTTCACCTGGTACAAAATGTAAGCCAGCATTCGCAAGTAAGTGAAAGCTCAATTGTATCTTGTGGAGCACAAATACCCATTGCACTAAGGGATTGATTTTAAGTGGGGCAACTATCGCTTGAAAAACAACACATCTAATGCATGCCTCTGAGCATACTTGGTTCAAGCTTAGTAGGCAAATCCAGTGAGTGAATTTTCTCAACATAAAATTACTTTCATCTTTAGCAATGCATTGAGACATTGTTTGTGCATTATTTAGAAGCTTTTAAAAGTTTTGCTTCTTCAGAAGCATGAGCTACATGCTTTGGTAACTTTATAATAATCTTGGGTTTGATTAATGGAAAGCCTACTTTTATCAAATATGAAATTAACTCTCATGTTGGATATATATATATATATATATATATATATATATATATATATATATATATATATATTAAAGAATGTTGGAAATGCATTTTCATGTTAGAAGAATTCTACAATTTTCTTAAGTCATGTTTTTAATTATACAACCTAGGCATTTTGCTTAAAAATGTTGAAAAGATGAATTTAAGAATTGAGTTTATCTGGTTTGTCACTTGCTACTATTCACTTCTTATTTGGTTTGTGACAATGTTTTTAGTATTGGTATCAGCCCTGAATCATTTGGTCATCGATTCAGCTGTATCAACTGAAACTGATACTCAAGTGAATCATTTTGTATCAACCAAAAAATAATAAAAAATGTGACACGTGTTAAAATCATTAAAATAATATTAAAATTTTATTTTTAATGTATTTTTTTATATTTATTTAAAAAATAGCCAAGATTCAAGATGATGTGATCTTTCAAGTATCACTTCTCACACCCATTTCACATGACTAGTATTGGGATGGATTTACTACAAGGAATGCTCATATCTCTTGCCGACGCAGTCTCCTCGTCCATACCTATAGTACTTCTGCCTCCGGAGAATCTTCTATTGGAAATGGATATGAATACGCGCATGTGCCCATACCAACCTGGTAAGGATACTGTCTAACTAATCGAAAGGGGTGTTGCCCTGCCCACGTTACTTATTCCATTGCTAGATCAACCTTCCGGGCAATAGTTCCACTGCTAGATAAACAACTTAGTAAAGTGTCTCTTTAATAAGCTATGCATGTTCTTCATATTGATCTTCAATAAATGCTAGACCCTCTTATCGGAAGATTATGTACGTAGTCCTAACCACCCACCAAGTGTCCAAGCTCTCCTCGTGCAAGGCTTAACGGTAAGGGGCCTTTGGCTGACGATGGAATTTTTTTGTTTGCTAATTGGTAGACTTTCCACTTACCTTAAGCCCTCAAGCTCCTTCACCATCTCTGTAAAGTCTGGAAGGCTATTTTCCACTGTCAAGTAGAGCTTGCAAAACTTAACTCTACAACACAAGCCTTCCCTCGATACCTCTCTCAAGTCCTTTCTGTGGTAGCATGTCTCCACCCGTATCACTCATCTCCCTCATGATGGTTAACATCTGCTTGCATGAAACGGACCTACCTTATATCATCATCCCCGATGTGGAGATGAGCAGCACAGCTGGGCAAGAAGAAAAATGAGGAGGGGTCTGATTCTTTGTTGGGGTTTCTTTTTTAAAGCATTAGTGAATAATCCACTAAGATAGTTGAGGGGCAAACCAAAAAGGCTAGGAGAGGCAAGGGATTTGACGGAAATAGGAGATAAAGCTAACCCCACCCCAGTGATTCTCTTAGGAAGAAAGTAGCAGCCAAAAGAGAGACCAAGTGATGGTCCCTCTTTCTCGACTGATCAAGGTTGTCAGGCGGCACTTCTTTGGTTGGAGCTCTGCTTTCCCCCTCTAAAGCTTTTCGTGCATGAGCAATCTCTTCGAGGCCGCCTTACCTTTAATATAAGGATAAGGTTGGTATTGAAATGCCATCTTCGAGAGCCAGCCAATCTTTAGGAACAAAGAGAAGCCCAACAGAGGTAGCACGACTAACCGTAATTGCATGCAGGCATCTGCATGAGAGGTTGGAAAGTCCAATTTCGTTTAGTATGAGATCATTGAACATCTCGCGGTGCTTACACCTCTCACCCTCTTCCTATTTTCAGGATATCTATCTTTTTTTCATATATTGTGGAAGATGTCCAACTGTTGGTTTGTAAAGAAATTCTTTGTTGACATGGCTATCAATTAAACTCCACACTAATTTCTTCCTGCGACCGACAGGTAGTTCTGCTTCTCCATTGGATAAGTTCATTTGCTTAACACGCCTGCCCTTCCTTTGGGTGTTGTCAGTTTCTCTCTTTTCCAGGTGAGTGGGAGGTTTTGGAAGGATATATTAAGTAAGGACACGGAATCGCATGGCCCAACCAAATGTGATGCCCTTTCTCATTTTCATTTACTGCCCTTTCTTTCCTCCAAAACCTCGATATCGAGAACGCATGAAGATCATCGTATGCTTCGGTTGTCAGTTCAATAAATAGGTAGGAGTACATTATGGCAGGATCAGTCACCCGGGCAAAGCAACCCTCCTCCAAGAAGAAGAATTGTGCTATGCCCCATCCCCCGATCCCTATAGAGCGAAAGAGTTGCCTGGTGATCCCTAGGTTGCAGCACATCTGGTCGTTAACTCCTTGTGTCATTGCCATCGTTTTTAGGACCAACCCATGCCTCACCTGTACAGACACCTACGTAGTGTTAGTGTAGTGTCGGTCGCACATTCAGCATAGCATTCATACTCATGTGCCTTCCAAAACAAGGGGAGTTCCCTTGCTCTTGCTGTGTACAATTAGCCAGACTTGTGGTGGCGAAAGGATTCGACTTCCTCCCATGCTACCAGCAAGTGTTTGGTAGGCCAACAGCCCAGTGAGTGAACCGGGCAGGGCACTCAATGAAAGGGGGGGCATGACCCAAGTACGAGAAATTGGCCTTATGGAGTCAAGAAGGCGTAACCTGACAGCTTTATGAAAAAAAAAGAAAGGACCGCTATGGGAGGTCAAACCAAGAATTCGAGGCTCGTCCCCAATCAATATTGGATCAAACAATAGGGGGGCGTAGAGCTGACCTCTTTCTTTCTTTATTCTATAGGGGAAAAGATCGTATTTTTTCCTACTGATACAACGTACACTCTAAACGGATCCTCCGCATGCTAGGCATACCTCTTTCATGTGTTTTTCTCATGGCGGGAACAAAACAACAAGGAAAGACTTGGCCAACCAGTCCAAGGCTCGAGGGTGAGCCATACGAATTTCGTTCTTGCTTGGTGAAAAAAACTTGATCTTTTTCGTATAGGGGAAGGGAGGAGTCAAAATCAATGGACATTAATGAACCATCATTAATGGATGTTGCACGTTACACGATCAATTCGACGTCTGGCGCCGCCGCCTTAATAGTGGTGGTGGAAGGAAGTTGTCTCCTCAAGTCTGACCTTTTACTATTGAACCACTAGTTAGTTTAGTTAGTTCTAGAGCTCACTCCTACCTGCCTGTGAAATCTCTCTCTCTCTCTCTCTCTCTCTCTCTCTCTCTCTCTCTCTCTCTCTCTCTCTCATCATTCTTTCTAGTGGGTAAAGCTGCACAAAACAAAATGTTGAGCCGCAGGGTGCATATGGTACATGGAACAAAACCCACGTTGGCATTATCCCGCAAAGTCGGGGACAACAATGTCTCATGGGGTGCATTTTCTCTGTGGTGGGGCAGGATTCGCCAGTAGAGTAAGACTGGAGAGTTTTGGACAAACACTGCCCAGCTTGTTTGGATGGCATTTGTCCAGTAAGTCAAACACACATATTTGCTTTAGTCTCACAGGTGGGGATGATTGTCAATCATAAGGTCAATCTTGTAATGAACTTTCACAAGATTCAAGGCAGAAACAATTACCACTGGCAACCAGCACTTTTCTCATGTTTCACTAGCATTAAGTGTTGTGATTGTGATTTACAATCACAAGATCTCGAAAAAATCCAAGAATCATAGGGCATTACAAACATGGAGTTAAGGTACAACTTTCATAAGGGAGGATGTGAAAGTTGGGTGTTTGGATCATGAGCTCATTTTCTCTCCATGGTAGAATATATATTGAGGGAACAATAATTCCACTCCATTGCGAATACCTAAGCCTATTTCCAAAATAATGAGGAGATTTGCCAACAAAGTAATCAAGCTTGCACTGTTGTGCTGCTGCTTGCAATAAAATAGTGTTTACCTATTATTACTTTTAAGCACCGCCCTACAAGTGGATCACCGTCCATTAAGGTTTTCGATCCATTAACATAGAAACCACTCCTATAATATGTTCTCTTGTTTGTTTTATTTGTTTTCTTTTATTGATAATAAAAGAGAACATACATGTGGTGTGTGGTCCAATGTTCGAGGGTCAGCCTCCTTTTAATTAGGGAAGGAGCTGGTGCAATCATATTTCATAAATGCAATGTGCCGCTGCACCCTGGTTACCCTCCTCCGTCTTTTGCTGTACAGCTTATCAGATTGAGTTAACATCGGAAGCAGATCAGGTCATTGCTGAACATGAGCGTTTTTGCTCGTGCCGACATCGTGGCCATCCGGTTTGCATTTTTATAAAGCTAAAAAGTCAACCAAACCACGTGGCATTCATCCAAAATGCAAACAGACGGCCAGGATGTCGGCATGAGCAAAAACGCTGCAATGACCTGATCTGCTTCCGTGAACAGCAGGCTCCACCTGATCGCTCTCAATGAGTGCGCTCAAGCTAGTGTACGAAGACCCACCCTCTTTGACCGCGGCCTTCGCAACTTGGCCTATCTTGATTGCCCTCTCCCGTGCCAACCGGCCTTCCTCACTAGCCATCAGCTCCAGCACCCTCTCGCGCACCACATCCCTTCCCACCAGTATGCCCGGCAAATGGCTGGGCGTTGGTCGGACCCTTATCTCTGCACCGAGTTCATCCACGACCATCTTCTCGTTCACCTGCTGCTCAGCCATCATGGGCCAAGTCAACATTGGCACTCCGGAGGAGAGGCTCTCGATGACTGAGTTCCAGCCACAGTGGGTCAAGAACCCGCCTACTGCTGGGTGATCTAGTAGCAGCAGCTGCGGAGCCCACCGCCTCAGCACTAGCCCCGTCCCAGCCACACGCTCCTCAAACCCGTCTGGGGCCCGCCATGTACCGGACCTCACCACAAGCACAAAGGCCCTACCGCTGGACTCCATCCCGCAAGCAATCTCCGTCATCTGGCTGTCCGCCATGTGCGCCTGTGACCCGAAGGATGCGTAGATCACCGACCCCGGCTGACCCGCACGTGCATCCAGCCAATCGGTGCATGTCCGCCACACGTGTGAGCCATCACCCCCTCTCCCCTCCCGAGCTTCGTTGCACAGGGTCATGGGCCCCACACACCACACGCGCTTGAAGTAGCAGCTTCGCATGTGCGAGATGTAGATCTACTCGAGCTCGACGAAGGTGTTGATTATGGCTCCGTCGCTCCGGTCCTCGGCTTCTCCAATTGCGGCGATCAACATGGCCAACTGGTGGTCCTCTTCCACCTCCTTGAGGGGCCATGGGATTTCGGATCTGGTTAGTAGGACCCTGGTGGGCAACCCGGGAACCTCAAAAGGCACCGAGTCGGAGGCCAGTTCCCTGTGTGGGCGGTGCACCTCGATGGACTTGGTGATGGACCTGGCGTAGGCGCTCATCCCGTGGAAAACCAACCTGGGGATGTTGAATTTGGATCCGGACTCTAGGGTCCACGGGAGGAAGAAGTCGGAGATGATGCAGAGGGGAGCCCCCTCTCTTGAGTTTACCATCTTCTGTAGGGATCTCTCGAAGGGTTGTTGGAGTCTCTTGGTTGTGAGTACGAAGGGGACGAAGTGGTCCATGGAGGGCAGCTGGTCCGTGTTCTCGCAAGATGGGGGGAGCTCTTTCGATGCTGGGAAGTCAAGGATCTCGAGCTGAACGTTTGGTGTTTGGGAAAGCGTTTGGAGAATGGGTTTGGAGTTGGAAGGGGTGATGAAGATGGTGATCTTGACCCCTCGGCGGGCTAGCATCTTGGTGAGGTCCAGCAGTGGGAGGGTATGGCCTTGTGCCATGAACGGAAAGATGATAACCTGAGGCATTCCCATCTCTCTCTCTCTCTCTTTGGATGCTGGGTTTGAGTTGAGAAAATGAAGGGTAGAAGGGCTTTATTTATATGGTTACTGGAGGAATCCTCAACACGATATCAGAAATGATTTCTTGAACCCAATTGTTTCATTGAAAAGAGAGACAAGCTACAGGCGGATTGATTCATTTTTCCAGTCATGTGCATATGTCAGTATTGGGACCTATTTTCACATACTTCTATGCGATCTGCCAAACTTTTCAAGAATTTCCATCATCATTGTGAATCGGCTGTCAAACTCATCCTAGCAAGATCTTAATTGGTTCCAAATTTACAAGTACTAGAATGAAGTATATTGGGATAAACTTCGTTGGAAGTTGAGCACAACTCTTTAGGCATGTTTCGTCTTTTGTTAAAGTTAGGGATGAACAATTGCTGCTGAGAAAGTATAAGTTATAATTTTTTTGTCACAAAGCCAATCTTGGGGCCAACTTTCACAAGGTTCAAGAAAGAAACAATCACAGCTAGCAATCATAATCACGACATCTACTTTTCTCATGTTTCACTAACCTTAGAAAGTGTTGTGATTGTGATTTTAAATTATAAGATCTTGAGAAAATTCAACAATAATCACAAGGCTTTGCAAACATACCCTTGATCTCTCTTCAATGGTTTTCTAAATTCACGTGAGAGAGTCCATTCTCATTCATTTTTGTTGTTTTTTTTTTTAAATCTGATCAGTTTTCTTCCTATAGCCGGCTTATACAGCTGCTAGTCTTGCTGAAATGGATGATAGCGGATTTTTAAGGGTGGACGGATCATGGTAGATTTGAATCTGAATCTGAACATTATACAACAAAACTCTAGATATAGTAGAGTTGGATCCGGATACAGATTTGATATGATAGTGCTACATCCACCAAGAAAAGGATAAAAAAAAAGGTGTTTTTACCTGTAAAAAGAAAAAGAAAACCATAAAGTGGGTCCCACATGCATGAGGCCCATCGATTAGGGCTGAAAAAAAAGATGAGCCGCTCGTGACTCAGTCATGTTTGGCTCGTCGTTCAAACTCGTGAAATAGGGCCGACAAGCCGAAGCAGGTTATATGTCCCCCCCCCCCCCCCCCCCCGAACAGGGCATCTCATGATCGGGGGGTCCCAAAAAGCACCACGTATATAAGCATGTGCATCATGTATCCCCATGCTTGTCAGCATCACTTAGTGTTGGAGTTTGATGCGATTGCAAAGACTTAAGTACCTTTTCCTTCACTAGTGCAAAAAAAAATAACGATTCTAGAAAAGAGTGGTTGTAAAGACTTAAGTACCCCGAAGATGATTATTTAAGATTCAGTCCCTGCACTGCAGGATTATCCGAGAAAGGAATCCCCCCTATAGAAGGCCATGAACATCAACCCTCTCACTCTCTCTCCCATCTCTTTTTGCTTCTGTGCACATCCAGCAGACGATCCTACATTGCTCCATCAAACATCGACTGACATGCACACTGACTATAGCATTGTTCAACTTGATAAGTTGTGGAGCCTGATTCAGAGTTTTTGCCCTTACAGGAGGGGGGTTTGGGGGCTCCTCCCAGCGTGGGTAACATAGTTTTTGCCCTTACAAGAGGGGGGTTTGGGGGTTCTTCCTAGCGTGGGTAGCATCATTCAACTTGATGAGTTGTGGAGCCTGATTCAGAGTTTTTGTCCTTACAAGAGGGGGGTTTGGGGGCTCCTCTCAGCGTGGATAACATCATTCAACTTGATGAGTTGTGGAACCTGATTCAGAGTTTTTGCCCTTACAGGAGGGGGGTTTGGGGGCTCCTCCCAGCGTGGGTAGCATAGTTTTTGCCCTTACAGGAGGGGGGTTTGGGGGCTCCTCTCAGCGTGGGTAGCATCATTCAACTTGATGTGTTGTGGAGCCTGGTTCATAGTTTTTTCCCTTACAGGAGGGGGGTTTGGGGGTTCCTCCCAACGTGGGTAGCATCATTCAACTTGATGAGTTGTGGAGCCTGATTCAGAGTTTTTGCCCTTACAGGAGGGGGGTTTGGGGGCTCCTCCCAACGTGGGTAGCATCATTCAACTTGATGAGTTGTTGAGCCTGATTCAGAGTTTTTGCTCTTACAGGAGGGGGGTCCAGGGGCTCCCCCCGACACGGGTCCCACTGCGCGGTTAGCGGGCGAGGGTCCATGAGAGGCGCCCCTGGCGAGGGGCTTGGGGGGCAGTGCCCCCCGGACCAAATTTTTTTGGGGCCTTTATATGATCTCTTTTATAAATTACTACTCTCTGATTTGATTTTCACTATAAATCGTTACTCTCTGATCTGATTTCTACTGTAAATCGCTACTCTTTGATCTGATTTCTACTGTAAATCACTACTCTTTTATCTGATTTTCACTGTAAATCGCTACTCTCTGATTTGATTTTCACTGTAAATCGCTACTCTCTTATCTAATTTTCACTGTAAATCGCTACTCTCTGATCTGATTTTCACTGTAAATCGCTACTCTCTTATCTGATTTTCACTGTAAATCGTTACTCACTTATCTGATTTTCACTGTAAATTGCTACTCTCTGATCTGATTTTCACTGTAAATCGCTACTTTCTTATCTGATTCTCACTGTAAATCGCTACTCTCTGGTCTGATTTTTACTATAAATCGCTACTCTCTTATCTGATTTTCATTGTAGATCGCTACTCTCTGATCTGATTTTCACTGTAAATCGCTACTCTCTGATCTGATTTCTACTGTAAATCGCTACTCTCTAATCTGATTTCTACTGTAAATCGCTGCTCTCTGATTTGATTTCTACTGTAAATCGCTACTCTTTGATCTGATTTCTATTGTAAATTGCTACTCTATGGTCTGATTTTTACTGTAAATCGCTACTCTCTGATCTGATTTTTATTGTAAATCGCTACTCTCTTATTTGATTTTCACTATAAATCGCTACTCTCTGATCTGATTTTTACTGTAAATCACTACTCTCTGATCTGATTCTCACTGTAAATTGCTATTCTCTGGTCTGATTTTTACTGTAAATCGCTACTCTCTGATCTGATTTTTACTGTAAATCGCTACTCTCTTATTTGATTTTCACTATAAATCGCTACTCTCTGATCTGATTTTTACTGTAAATCACTACTCTCTGATCTGATTCTCACTGTAAATTGCTATTCTCTGGTCTAATTTTTACTGTAAATCGCTACTCTCTTATCTGATTTTCATTGTAGATCGCTACTCTCTGATCTGATTTTCACTATAAATCGCTACTCTCTAATCTGATTTTTACTGTAAATCATTACTCTCGAGTCTGATTTTTACTGTAAATCGTTACTCTCTGATCTAATTTCTACTGTAAATCGCTACTCATTGATCTGATTTCTACTGTAAATAGATACTCTCAAATTTTTTTGGGGCCTTGTATAAATTTTTTCTTTTCTTTCCCTCTTGTAAATATCAAAAAAGAGCAATAAAGTGTTTTGTTTAATCGTGGTGGTCATGTTTTCTTCGGTTGTTTCTTGCTTGAGGTTTTTGTAACACCCTTTCCCACGATTTTTTTGTTTTTTTTTGCTTTACGATTTTCGTCATGATGGGGAAGCCGGAGGCTGTACTCCGTTGTAGGTGTACTGGAGGAAGATTCTGTTGTAGGTGTCCCTCGAAGGCGGAGGAGGAGCCGCCATAGTCGGTTGCCCGCTGGACGAGAGCAGCATTCTGGCCACTGCTAGTAGAAAGAGGATGATGATCACCATCGGATTGCCGGCTCTTTGTCTCCCTTGATTTCTTCTCTAGAGAGAGAGAGGGTTTTACAGTGTTTTACGGAGAAGGAAGAAGAAGAAGATGACGATGAAAAGTTCAAACATACATTTTTGTTGGCTCAGGTTCATTTTGCCGGATCGCCGGCTCACCATCGGATCGCCGACTCACCATCGTTTCGCCGGATCACCATCGGATCGTCGGCTAAGGTTCGTTTCGCTGTGTAGACTTTGAAGAGTCAACATCATCTTCGACTTTCTGGATGGAGGACATGTTTGTCCTTTTTTTGAACCGTTTGTTTTTCTTTTTTGAATGAAGGACATTTTTGTTATTTTCTCAAACCATCGTTTTATGGCAAGAATAGCAAGAAAGGGTACTTAAGTCTTTGCAACCGCACCAGACTCCAATGCTAAGTGATTTCAACATACACGGGAATACGAGCCCCATGTGCTTATATACGTGGTGCTCATTCAGACCCCCGAACACATACGTGGGATTCAGTGAATCATCGGGGGAGAGCATACACCACCCTCTCCCGACAAGCTCGAGCATGAATAACTAATGTTCGTCTTGGCTTTCCTCGCAGAGACTCATTTATTAATAATAAATATATTTTATATTATAAAATGAAGACGGTTGAAGTCTTAGGCATGTATAGATAAGTATAGAGTTCAAATCCTATTGCTTATAAGTTTGAGACAATTATCTATTTTGTAAATGAGCTAGTTGGAATGTGGCTTAATAGGTCTAGAGTCCAAATTCTATAGTTTTTTAACTTTTAAAAATAGTATTTTTTTTCGTAAACCACATTCAAACTAGCATGGCTTAAACAAAAATAAATAATTGTCTATATTTCGTAAAAGAGCTAGTTTGAACGATCTGAACCGAGGGTGTTCAAGCTTGGCTTGTTTAGCTCGGGCTTTTCATGAGGTCAAGCTCGACGCAGGAAACGAGCCAAGCTTGAACACCCTCCGTTCGGTTCGTTCAGCTCGTTTACCATCCCTACCCTCCCGATCACAGAACGCATGTTCCATGGGTTCACACGCAAGTCAACTAATAAAACCAAAATGTAACGAACCCCATCCAAACAAAGAAACAATCTGAGTTGCTTGTTGATTTTGCCGAACTCTGTGGTCTGTCCATGGGGTTTGGCAGAAATGTCGACACAATGATAACACAATGACAGCAAAAGCCAATTTTAGTAACACACTCTGTCGACATGCTACTGACATCAACTCAGCAAACACACCATGTTCTCACCAATTAACAATCTTGTTAACTCTCAACAACATACAAGATCGAAGTTGGGATCTCATTCAGAACATTCCCAAAACTCCCAACAACATTACGCACCTAAAAGCAGAGAGGATGGAACTCACAGGAGTGAGCCCTGAGAACACAGGTGCAATGCACCCTGTTGTTATGATGATTTAGGAGGAGAACACTTCACTTCAAGGCCTTGAGGATGAATAGTCCAGCACCTCAGTTGATCCTATGTATGTGATGTGGGGCTCAACGGAGTGCTAGAGTGTTGATCACCAAAGCCAGCAGATGAGCAGAAGCTTCTCACTGCATCATAGTCCGGCCTGTTTTCAGCATGCGCTGCACTCTGTGTTCTCAGGTCACCCCTGTGAGGCATCGTCTCGTTCCTGGAGGGCCTCCTACACAACCATAACTCTATATTCTTCTTCTTTTTCTTCTTGATGTTTGATCAGACATCACAGGTTTTGGTTCAGCAGTTTACGGGAAGTTAGGTAGGTATTAATCCATTACTCTGCTTTGCAGGCACAGATGCACAAAAAAGGCAACTCAGTTCAACTTGGGTTACTAGGTATTTCACACGTTACAACCAAGATATATGGGTTGTTGAAACTCCAAATCTCTTCAAAGAACTGAGATGAAGTACTTATTTCTTCTCTAACAAGTGTGATTACATGTTCTCTTGTTCACACGGCACTAAAAGATGTCTCTTTATTAAGGTAAGCAATCGAGTGAGGAAACATCAGAAAGAGGCTTATGAATGAGACAAAGAGGTTCCAACTAAAGCGGCCAGTGGTCATTGGTGCACACCAGGGCAGCTTGCTTTGACAAAAAAAGAAAAGAGAAAAGATGCATCAAAAACTTGTCCAAATCGCTTACTTTTTGTGTAAAGTACTCCGGCCCGATCACTGGATCTGCTCCGCTTTTGTGAGGCTGTAGCTTCTGTATGAAGTGTAGGTCCAGCCAAGTTAAGAACCATGATAACATGCCAAGGCTGTAAATGAGCAAATTAAACTCGGGCAAAGCTGAAATACAAGAGCAGATCAGGACTAAGGAGCCTTGGACAGAAACCGTCCAAGACACCTGAATGCCCTTCATCATGAAAATGAAGGGCATCCAAAACCCATCTGAATGGACGGCCTCTACTTAAATGTGCCCTACACAAATTTCTGATGCCATTCACTTTAGGGATGAATGGCATCAGCGACAGAAAAATGGACTGGCTGAAAATCATCCGTTCATTTTTACGATGAACAGCGTCCATGTGTCTTAGACAAGTTTTTCTGTCCAAGGCTCCTTGGACCTGATTCTCTCTCCTTAAATACGCAATAAGGAGAGATACTACAGGTCCCTATCCTAACTTTTTTTTTATTTTTCCTCTCTCTCTGACGACTGAGAAAAAGCAGTTCACCCACTTGTGAGCTCATTGGTGTAAAAACTTGGCCCGACACAGGCCAAAAAAAAATGGACCGGATACAAGGAAGGGAAATGATCGGCACAGTCCAATAAGAGCATCGTCAGTCCATACAATAATCTTCTTGCCTATTCGTATTCAGATCTCTCTCTCTCTCTCTCTCTCTCTCTCTCTCTCTCTCTCTCTCTCTCTCTCTCTCTCAAATGAAGAATATGGAAGAAACACTTGTTTTCTTTCTTCCTGCCACAGTTGCTACCCTGCTACTCCTTACCCTCATCACCAAATTCATCACTATACCAAAGAAGCCTTCATCCCCACAGCTATGTTATGGACCTAAATCCTACCCCATAATTGGTTCTGCTGTGTCTGTCGCTGCTAATGCCCACCGCCTCACCCAATACTTCTCAGACCTCATCCTCGCTTCTCCCAACCACACCGCCCACATTGTAATAACCGGAAGGAAATTGCATATTTAGTAGATTTGGGCCTAGGACCCATTATCCGGATCCATAAATAATCCGCAAAATAGGTATTAAAGTATATGTATAATAATTATTTTAAAGGTGATAAATAATTAAATGGAAAAAAAAGCGGATATAAGGGTCGGATCCACAATTGGACCCACAAGGATTCAACTGAGGATACGTTATTCCGGGGTGACTCGGATCCATTTGTTATGCTGGACTCGGTGTCGTGGGTCGCGGAGCTTGGACCCGGACCCGAGTGCAAGTTTTAATAGATATGCGAGAACAAGAATTGTGCCTAGGGCATGATTCTTGCAGGCCAGATCAAGAAGGGAAAAGGGGGGGGGGGATTACGCATGGCGTAACCAACCCCTCTGACTCTTCTGGAGGGAGAAGAAGGGGGGTCGGACCTCGAATAAAAGGGGAAAACCACCCCTCATCCGACATTCTGGTCTCTCTCTCTCTCTCTCTCTCTCTCTCTCTCTCTCTCTCTCTCTCTCTCTCTCTCTCTGTGTGTGTGTGTGCGCGCGCACGCCAGAGAAAGGGGCTCCGTCGTCGGCAAGTTCTGGCTACCGGCTGCTATCGAAGACCACAACGAGCACCCTCCTGCACAGCAGTAGAGAGGAGCAACACCAGCCTGCATCCTCCCACCACGGTAGCCTTCGATCATCGAAAAATCACCGAAAAGGTACGGTGCTTCTATTGATTTCGGGCGAGGGATCGAAGATGGGTCTCGATCTCGTGTGATTCTTTGAGATGAGAGGCTATGGAAACCTGTATTTTTTGGTAACATGGGGATTGTGTTCCACTGCATGCTATGAAGACCGATTTATTAGGTATACTGGCATGTCCTTGGGTGCAGCCTATACACATGACAATGTAAGGTCTGAAACAGATGCAGTATGAAACTCGGGAAACCCAACTTAGGTTACCACCAGATTTACATCAGAATTTTTGTTTTTCAATTTTAAGTATTTCAGCATGCTGGGAAACACAGACAATCACACCCGATGAATTCTAAGGGCACATGCTCTATATGTCTACTGCCCAGTTATATCTAATAGTGTTCATTATAACCTGTTCAAGAAGAAAGGACATGTAAATCTGAAATCCAATACATGACTTCCAGATGTGACTTGCCTTTGTTGTTTTTGTTTGGGCATTGTATTCTTGAATAGGATTCCATGTGTTCATTTAAAAGCTTGTGTATTGGTATATCAGTGAAGTATATGATTACATGTTGACCGATATGAATCAGTTTTTGTTGGTCCCGAAATTGGTCCAGATTTAATAGATCTCGTGTATGATCTAAATTTTGATCTAAACAAAAGAAAAATTTTGGAAACTACCTATACCTATGTGTATGTCAAGAATCCCAGACTTAAGGACTATGCTGAAATGTTTAGCTAGAAGGATGGGGGTCCGGGATTGGTAAGCCCGACCATCTTCCCTAGCATATGCCAAAGCTTACACTTCTGCCCGGTAATCGTGTAAATGTTATTTTTGCATTTCATGATATTAGTTGTGCAATCATGAATGTGAGCATGACTCAGTTATTGATATTTTTTCTTTAGCATATATGCTTGATGAATATGTGAAATTTTACATGTACACTCACACACTCAAAAGAGATATGCATTGGTTAATACCCGTATGTGATGTAGGTACCACACATAGTGAAGATGCATATGATTGAGAAATAACATGCATATGGTTGGGTTATGTTTGCATAAGTGCACATGCTTTTGGCACTATTGACCTAGTGTTATGAATAAACACTACTTGGTTTTATTATGTGATGCACTGATGGCCTAAATGGATTATCATCGGCCTGGAGAGTCATAGGTTTGGTTTCTTTTCGCATATATTTTGACTGCATCACTTAAGCCACATAAGTTGGTATGGCACACTACTACATTGTTTTTATTGTCCTCACAGGCTGGAGTTCTGTAAGGGTTCCCTGCAAGGGAGGATGCGGGTTTTTCACTTTACTTTAGCATATGGTGTTGCAAACTTAAAGAATTGAATTTAAATAAAAAAAATACAATAAAGAATAATATAATATATGTTTTGGGGTCTTCCATCTAGAGAATGGAGATCTTAGAGATCCGGTCTTGGGAAGACTGTGAGGATACAAAAACTCCGTGTGCTTAATTTTGCTCCCCCGAACTTGATATGGAGGTTCCTTTCTCTGGCCACGATTTTAGGGAGAATTTGTCACTTTACCTAGGGGTGGTGTGTTGGTCACAACTGTGAGTTTGTTTTGGTACCAAGAAAGTGGCACTTATGGGCGTGGGGTGTCCCTTGTATCCCCAACATTAGATGTGGAGGTCTAATGTTCTGAAAGTGATTTGGTCGAGGACTAAGTTGAAACCCAGTAATAAAATATAAATTGTGTTCTAACCTATCCTGGGAGCCTACTTGACCTCGGGGATTGTACTCATTTGGTGTATCCACGGGCAATGATAATTAAAAAGAGGAACTTAAAGTTGCATACATTAAATAAGGCATGCATATGGAAAGGAAAAGGGAACTTAAAGGTAAGATAATAAAGGAATTCATGCATTAAAAAGATGTCATGCATTTTCCTGTTCTGCACTAGATCATGCATAGTTTGAAATGTTCTCCAGTTCATGATATGGTGGTGGTATGTAATTTGCTTCCTAAAAAGCATGTTACAAGGGTTGGTTACTTAGTTCTTGCTATATGGTACTGCTTTATTGTTCTCTACTGGTGAGTATATACAATTTGTCGCATGTATGAATTGTTAGATTTTGCAAATTATTATATCTGCACTCACTCAAATCATTATATGAATATGTTCTTTACTTTAGCATATGGTGTTGCAAATTTAAAGAATTGAATTTAAATAAAAAAAATACTATAAAGAACAATGTAATATATGTTCTGGGGTCTTTCATTTGGAGAATGGAAATCTTAGAGATCCGGTCTTGGGGAGACTGTGAGGATACAAAAAATTTGTGTGCTTAATTTTGGTCTTCCGAACCCGATATGAAGGTTCCTTCCTCTGGCCACGGTTTTAAGGAAAGTTTGTCACTTTACTTGGGGGTGGTGTGTTGGTCATAGCTGTGAGTTTGTTTTGGTACCAAGAAAGTGGCACTTGTGGGCGTGGGGTGTCCCTTGTGTCCCCGACATTAGATGTAGAGGTCTAATATTTCGAAAGTGATTCGGTCGAGGGCTAAGTTGGAACCCAATAATAAAATACAAATTGTGTGCTAAGTTACCCTGAGAGCCTACTTGACCTCGGGGATTATACTCATTTGGTGTATCCGCGGGCAATGATAATTAAAAATAGGAACTTAAAGTTGCATACATTAAATAGGGCATGCATATGGAAAAGAAAAGAGAACTTAAAGGTAAGATAATAAAGGAATTCATGCATTGAAAAGATGTCATGCATTTTCCTGTTCTGCACTAGATCATGCATAGTTTGAAATGTTCTCTAGTTCATGATATGGTGGTGGTATGTAATTTGCTTCCTAAAAAGCATGCTACAAGGTTTGGTTACTTAGTTCTTGCTATATGTTACTGCTTTACTGTTCTCTACTGGTGAGTATATGCAATCTGTCGCATGTATGAATTGTTAGATTTTGGAAATTATTATATTTGCACTCACTCAAATCATTATATGAAATCTTATCCATGTTCTTTGTCTCACTTGGTTTCCTTAGAAGTAGTCGTGCGCAGAATTTCGGTTCTGACACTCTATTTTGTTGGTTTTTTACAGGAAATGGTGAGCAGTGAGGTGAGACTGGTTACTGGGGATGGACGAGGGTCACACTTGGACTTTGACGGTTTCAGCAGCGGACAGAGTGACTTTTTCCTTTGTTTTAGTTTTACTGTTACTTTTTGTCGAGTAGATTACTGTTCTTAAGATTGACTTGTGATTCATAAATAAAGAATTTGTTTTGGTTCTTGTGGGTGATCGTTGTAAGTTCGTTTGTGGTGTTAAACTATCCAATTAAAATTGGAACTGTAAGGACCCCGGGTCTCTGAGAGATTTTTCGCAGTATTTTTTTTTTTTTTAATTCCACATTTTCAAAGGGTATGAGTTGGGGTCATTACACACATCCTTCTTCCCTTCGGCTCCAAACTCATTGTCACCGGCAACCCCTCCAACGTGGAGCATATCCTCAAGACAATCCTACCCCAAGGGCTCCATCAATTACACTATGTTCTACGACCTCCTCGGTGACGACATCTTTAAGACCTGGAAGACCCAGTGCAAGATTGCAAGCCATGAGTTCAACACACGCTCCCTCTGCAAGTTCGTCGACACCACGGTGAAGTCGAAGATCTTAGGTCGCCTGATTCTGCTGCTTGCCTCTGCGGCAATAGAAAGGGCGATCTTGGATCTCCAGGACGTGCTGCAACGGTTTGGGTTCGATAACATCTGCAAGATTACCTTCTGGTCGGACCCTGGCTACCTCGACCTCTCATTGCCACCATCCGACTTTGTCATTGCCTTCGACGATGCCATCCGGCTCATCAGTGAACGGTTTACCACTATCCCTCCAATTGTATGGAAGCTCAAACGTGCACTTGGGGTCAGGTCTGAGAAGTGGCCCAGAAATGCCCTTAGAGTTGTTGATGACTTTGCCCAAAGACTTGTTCGCGAGCAGAAACAGCAACAACAACAACCAAAATCCTTGGTGGATAAGACTGGTCTTCTTGGGAGGTTTATTGGTTCTAGCAATGTCGACGAGGGGTTTGTCAAGGACATGGTGATTAGCTTCATACTCGCTGGCAGAGACACGACCTCAGCGGCACTCACCTGGTTCTTCTGGTTGATTTATCACCATAAACAAATAGAAGATGAGATCCTCAAGGAGATACATGGTATCGAAGGAGAAGTATTTGGCTTTTAGGAGGTGAAAGAGATGAACTATTTGCATGCGGCCATCTGTGAGAGCATGAGACTGTAGCCGCCAGTACTGGGTGAAACCAAGCAAGCAGTGGAGAATGATATCTTGCCGGACGGCACCATGGTGCCAAAGGGAGCAATAGTTTGTTACCATACATATTCAATGGGGAGGATGGAATCATTGTGGGGAAAAGATTGGGAGGAGTTCCGGCAGGAAAGGAGGCTACAGAAGGATGATGCAGATGGGACGTGGAGGTTCATGGCAGAGGACCCGTACAAGTATCCGGTGTTGCAAACAGGGCCAAGGTTGTGTTTGGGGAAGGAGATGGAATTCATTAAGACGAAGAGCATGTTGTTTTTCGGCGTTCCGATCTCAAACTGAGGCAATGACACGAAGAACACTTCTATGCCTTGCACATAACACGTAGAATAACTTTTATCATCTAAGAGATACCACAATATATATATATATATATATATATATATATATATATATATATATATATATATATATATATATATATATACTTTGATTCATAAGAGCAAGGGATAATAAAGAAAATAAAAAACACAATAAGAAAGAGGCACACAATAATTTTAATGTGAAAAACCCTCTCAAAATAAAAGATAAAAACCACGGGGTTGAGAGCAACTCAACAACTCTACTATGTGATATAAAGAATGGCTACAAAGGGGCATACACAATGCCTACCCACAATAAGCCTACAAATCACCATAATAGAGAAACATCAAAGCAAATAAAGAGGTGGAAGTGGAAGAATATCATATAATCAATAGTGATGACATTTCCACAACAAAAGACTTCTTTTTCTTGCCTTATTCTTTACAAAACAAGAAGGGGATAAAAAAAGAAAATGAAGAACACCAACAATCAAAGCTTTTTTTCTTTCTTCCTCATCTCCCACTCTCTTTCTCGCAATCTTGTGAAAGCCCCCACATAAAACAAGATGAAGAAACGCTCTTCCCTCTCTTTCTTTCTCTCTTTTCTTCAAAGAGCAAAACCCAAAAGAACTCCACCAAGCATACCATCCATCGTGCCCTCTTTTCTCCTTTTTCTTTCTATTTTACTTTTTCAATTTTAGTCTCTCACTTCTTGTTATTTTGCTCATTTTCAAGCCTAAAAAAAATGCAAGGTGAAGTGCATCTCTTCACCTTCTTTGGATCGGGTCCTCCACATGGAGGGGACCTAAATCCAACACATCTCCCCCTCACCGACTATGTGAAGGACTTCACCAAACCGACGATAAAGCAACATACTTCAAGCTTACCATGAGGAAACTTCTTGGTCATCATATCTGCACTATTATCATCAGTATGAATCTTCTCAAGCTCAAATAGCTTTGCATCTAACACATCACGTATCCAATGATACCTCACATCAATGTGATTCAACCTTACATGAAAAGTAGAATTCTTGCCAAGATGAATAGCACTCTGACTGTCACAATACAAAACATACTTCTCTTGAGTAAAACCAAGTTCTTGCATAAAATTTCTTTATCCACAGTAACTCTTTACTGACCTCTATCACTGCAATGAACTTTGCCTCTGTAGTCGATAGTGCCACACATTTCTGAAGTCTCGACTGCCAAGACACTGCACCACCTGCTGAAGTAATCAAATATCCAGATATAAACTTTCTAGAATCAACATCACCTGTCATATCTGAATTTGTATAACCTACTAAAGTAGGTTTGTGCTCACCAAAACAAAGACACAAATTGCTTGTGCCTCGAAGATATCTCAAAATTTATTTCACAGCATTTCAATGCTCTCTACCAAGATTTGAGAGAAATTTGATAACAACCCCAACTACATGAGCTATATATAGCCTCGTACACACCATTGCATACATCAAACTGCCAATTGTTGAAGTATAGAGAATCTTTTGCATATCCTCTTTTTCTTTATCTTTAGAAGGACTCTGTTTCACACTCAACTTGAATTGTACTCCAAGTGGGGTGTTCATTGCCTTTGCCTTATCCATGTTGAATCTTTAAAGTACTTTCTCAATGTACTTCTCTTATGATAGCCATAACTTTTTTACCTTTCTATCACAAACAATCTTCATGCCCAAAATTTGACTTGCAGCTCCCAAGTCCTTCATGGCAAATGATTTGTCCAACTTTTTCTTTAAGTTAGCAATTCTTGAAGTGTTCTTGCCCACAATGAGCATGTCATCAACATAGAGCAACAAAATGACAAAATCATCATTTGAAAATTTCTTTACAAAAACACAATGGTCTGAAGTAGTCTTCTTGTAGCCATGCTCCCCCATAAAAGACTCAAACTTTTTATATCACTGTCTGGGAGCTTGTTTCAAACCATACAAGCTCTTTCTCAATCTGCAGACATAGTCTTCCTTTCCTTTCTTCTCAAACCCTTCAGGTTGCACCATGTATATCTCTTTCTCAAGATCACCATGGACAAAGGTTGTCTTCACATACATCTGCTCAACTTCCAAATCAAGACTTGCTGCCAAGCTCAAAGCAACTCTAATAGAAGACATTTTAACAACTGGTGAGAAGATTTCTTCAAAATCAACACCTTTCTTCTGACTAAAACCTTTTACAACTGACATAGCTTTATATCGTGGATGTGACGAGTTCTCATCTCGCTTCACTCTAAAAAACCAACGATTCTTCAAAGCCCTTTTACCTTTAGGCAACTGTACAAGCTCAAAATTATGGTTGTCATGAAGAGATTGCATCTTATCTTTCATTACTTCAATCCACTTCTCTTTATGCATAGCTTCATCATAGCTCTCAGGTTCTCCACCATCAGTCAACAAGACATACTCATGTGCAGGATATCTAGTGGATGGTTGTCTCTCTCTAGTAGATCTGTGAAGTGGCTCTGCAGCTGAAGAGGAACCTATCTCATGCTGCTCAACATCATCACCATCAAACATATCTGACCTGTCAACATTCTGTTGTGAATCTTCAACATCCTCATGTGTGTCATCTTCAACTGAATTTGGAAAAGATGACAAAGGAACAGGATCCATATCAATCAAGCTGGCACTGCTCTGAGATTTTTCCTTCACCACTTTCTCAATGTCTTCAATAGTTTGGTCTTCAACAAAGACAGCATCTCTGCTTCTGACAAGCTTCTTCTCAATAGGTTTATACAACCTGTACCCAAACTCATCCTGACCATATCCCAAGAATATACATTGTCGTGTCTTTGCTTTCAACTTTGTCGTTTCATCTTTAGGAACATGCACAAAAGCTTTGCACCCAAAAATACCCAAATGGTCATAGGAAATATTCTTTCTAAACCAAACTTTGTCAGGAACATTACCATCTAAAAGAACATGAGGAGACAAGTTAATAACATGAGCCACTATGCACAATGCTTCACCCCAAAAAGGACTTGACAACTTTGCCTCTTACAACAAACATCTAACTCTTTCAATAAGAGTTTTATTCATTCTCTCAGATACACCATTCAACTAAGGAGTCTTAGGAGGAGTCTTTTGATGCCTTATACCATGCATCTTACAATACTCATCAAATGGTCTCAAATATTTACCTTCATTGTCAGTTCGAATGCACTTTAATTTCTTCTTTGTCTGACTCTCAACAAGAGTATGAAATCGCTTGAATACATCAAACACTTGGTCTTTTCTCTTCAAAGCATAGACCCACAACTTTCTTGAATGATCATCAATGAAAGTTACAAAATAAAGTGCACCTCCAAGCGAACTCTCTTTCAAAAAACTACATACATCTGAGTGAACCAATTCTAAAATTTTCTTCTTTCTTGATGGAGAATGACTCTTGAAAGATACTCTCCTTTGCTTTCCAACCAAACAATGAGTACATCTTTTCAACTTCTCTTTCTTCACTTCAAGAAGTAGATTCTTCTTTATCAAACATTCAATGCCTTTTCGCTCAAACTCAACCTCTTGTGCCACAATTAAACTGACTTCTCATTTTCAATCACATTCAAGACATCCTTTGAAATTAATGCCTGCAAAACATACAAACTATTGCACTTCTTTTCATGAGCCATAACCAATGAGCCTCTAGTGAGCTTCCATTGTCCATCATTGACTGTACTACAAAAGCCTTCATCATCAAGCTTTCATGCTGAAATTAAATTCAAGTGAACATATGGCACATGCCTAACATCTTTAAGCATCAACATAGTTTCATTGGTGGTTTGCAAATTTACATCACTAATACCAACAATTTTAGACAAACCATCATTTTGCATTCTCAATACTCCAAAGTCACCCAGAGTATAAGTAGCAAAGAACTTCTTATTTGAAATAACATGAAAAGAGGCATCATTGTCTATCACCCAACTAGTATCATGATCAGTCAAGTTCACCATATCATTATCATAGACAACAACTAACTCAGTCGAAGTAGTTGCGGTGACACGATCACCATTCTTATTATTCTTCTTTTCTTACTTTTCACAATTCGTGTTCTCTCTCTTCAACTGAAAACAATATTTTTTAATGTGCCCATTTTTTCGCAATGATGATACTCCATATTTTTTTATCTTGATCTTGATTTGCTTTGGCTTTTATCTCTACCCTTCTCACCCTTAAATTTACTTCTCCCCCTATTCTCAGTGACAAATGCCTCTGGCTGTGGAGAATAGCCTTGAGATTTCTTTCTCATCTCTTCATTGAGGACACCGGCTTTAACAAGCTCCATAGAAACAACACCATTATGAGCGGAGTTGGTGAGTGAGACCCTAAATGTCTCCCGTGAATCCGGTAGAGTAGCAAGCATCCAAAGTCCTACAACTTCATCTTTAAATTTAATACCCATGTCAGACAAGTGATTAATAAGCCCTTGAAACTCATTCAAGTGGTCGGCTATAGAGCTTCCTTCTTTATGCTTGAGTTGCATCATCCGTCTACGCAAATACAATTTGTTGTTGCCGGTCTTCGAAGTATACAAATTTTCAAGCTTAGTCCACAATGTCCTTGCATGATTCTCATGTTAAATATAAACATAGACATTCTCATCAATGAATTGCTAAATAAAACCACACACTTGCTCATGCTCAAATTCTCATTCTTCATCACTTTTATATTCAGGTTTTTGAGTAGCAAACACTGAAAGATGCATAGCCTTAACAAACAAAAGATCTTTCATCTTGTTTTTCCATAAATTATAATTTGTGTCATTCAAACTAATCATCTGACTTGTGCTTATATTCATTCTTGAACCTAAGGCCCTGATACCACTTATGTTGGGAAAAAAAGTGCAAACTGAATGCAACTACTTCTCAAACGAAGGCAATGACAACAAAGTACCTAGAAGAAGAATACTTTATGCCTTGCACATAACACATAGAATAACTCCTTTCACCCAAGCTCCAAAATAAAACCCTTATCATCCAAGGGATACCACAATATATATATATATATATATATATATATATATACTTCGATTCACAAGAGCAAGGGATAATAAAGAAAATAAAGAACACAATAAGAGAGAGGCACACACCAATTTTAATGTGAAAAATTCTCTCAAAATGAGAGGTAAAAATCACGGAGTTGAGAGCAACCCAAGAACAACTCTACTATGTGATATAAAGAATGACTACAAAGGGGCGTACACAATGCTTACCCACAATAAGCTCACAAATCACCACAATAGAGAAACATTAAAGCAAATAAAGAGGTGAAAGTGGAAGAATATCAAATAATCAATAGTGATGACCTTCCCACAACAAAAAATCCCTTTCTCTTGCCCTAATCTTTACAAAACAAGAAGAGGATAAAAAAAGAAGATGAAAAACACCAACAATCAAAGTTTTTTTTTTCCTCCTCTCCCACTCTTTCTCTCTTTCTCACAATCTTGTAGAAGCCCTACATAAAACAAGAAGGCGAAACCCTATTCCCTCTCTTTCTTTCTCTCTTTTCTTCAAAGAGCAAAACCCAAAAAGACTCCACCAAGCATACCATTCATCGTGCCCTCTTTTCTCCTTTTTCTTTCTTTTTCACTTTTTCAATTTTAGTCCCTCACTTCTTGTTATTTTGCTCATTTTCAAGCCTAAAAAAATGCAAGATAAAGTACATCTCTTCACCTTCTTTGGATCAGGTCCTCCACATGGAGGGGACCCAAATCCAACACAAGGTGGCACCGGCAGTGCCGGATTTTGAACCAGATTACTATGTAGACATGACATCCAAGATGAAGGGTGGTTTCCCAGTGAGGATCAAAGAGAGGAACGTAAATCACTAGAGGAATGTAGCTCAGTGAAGTAATTGGTCAGGTTCCAGAACTATGGTGAAGACATTAAAAGTTCATGAACTTGATCACATTTTCGAAGGATGTAGGTTGTAAAGTCTTATCTGTACGCAGGGGATATTCTTACAAAAAACAGAGAGAATTGCAGGAGGTGTTTGGCACGGTAAAGGTGGAGTTGAGATCTTGAAGGCTTGTTAGGAGGAAATTAGAACCTAAGAATGTGTGATGGCCGTAACCGGTGTGTTTACTACCTTCATACCCTTGAATGAACAGCAGAGGATAGTTTCTTCAGTGTGAATGGCCGGGTGGAGAATTCACAGGAAAAAAATTTCACCTGTAAAAAATCCTATCCTCATTTTACCTAGTGCATGTACGTTTGCCAAATCTTGCTCCTTCCAAACCTATTCAACATGTACCACCAGACCCTCTTTACTGATCGTTAATTATCCCATCAACTTCTTGATATTTTCTTTTGCTTATCCACCACTACTGTTCACTGCTTGATCTTCTTTTAGTTCCGTGAGCAACCTTGTAATTTATATAAAAAGTTTAAAAAGATAAAAAACAACCTTGTTTTACGAGTTCTTGTTCCTAGGCTGCCTTTAGAATACTGCTTTTGCATGTGCCCTATTAAATTACAGAACCAGTCCTTATTATTCTGATCACTTTTACATCTTTGCTGCAACTAGTGCTTGTAATCACGATTTTTATCATACTCCTACATCCGTTTCACTGCCACCAGCAAACCCCTTTTTCGTTCATTAGGAATAATAGCATTTTCAATTGAGTGATTCCGACATAAAAGCATGACTTTTTCATTCATGGAATTTTGAACTATCCAAAACATGCTTTTGACTAAACAAACCATATAGATCATATCTGTCAGTAGATGCAGATAATGAGAAAATACTCACAAGGTGGAAGATAAGAAATCGTCTCATCAATTATAAACATTTTTATTCTTGATTAAAAAAGGATACAAGATTGAACTATTTTCCGTAGTCACAAGAGATTAATAAAAAGAATTGCACATATATTTTATACACTAGATCGAGAATAGAAGTCAACGTCATACTATTTCACACTCATTTCGGCACTCCAACAACGTAGGTACAAAAGTTGCATACTGAACCTTTAACATGATCAGCATTATAAAGTTAAGTTTCTACTGTTGGTAGCCGAAGAAGATGCTGGTAATCCAGGAGACCGGTGATGTATATATTTGCTTCTTGGGTCTGCAACAAGGCCTTTTCCTCCGTTCACCTCAAGATCATGCCTGCACAGACCAAAAAGATCGATAAAGAGGGAGACAGGCTATAATCAAAAGAACAGACATAAACACAGTCATTTGCACCATAATAGAACTCACTGGAAGACAAAATCTGGGATGGTCAACTGCTCACGTGGGGCGTATCTGAATAGCTGCAGTAGTCGATCAACATATGTGACCTTTCTCCACACCTGTAGACGAGAGAAAAATGAATTTCCAAAAGTGATTCAACCTGCCTAGGAATGGTTACATTGCCATGCATGTGAAACCATACCAAAATCTTGATAGTACAAGTTCAGCATGATTGTCATTGCACGGTTATGCATGATGAAGCCTACCCAAGATCCTCTCTGAGCCTTGAGAAGTTGACTGCAATTTCAACATCCCTTGGCAAATAGAATGCATTGCGTGCATCTATTACAACAATTATATAAAGTGGACAAGGGCATGACAACATAAGCTTAGGTCCTACTTTAAACGTTTCAATACACAAATGCAATGGCATGGGTTGACAGGCGTGGGAGGAAATAAGAAACAACTACGTACTTCTCCATCAACAAACAATTGCAAGGCCAAGACTGCCGCCTTCAATCCAAATGTTGGATGCAGCATATATATTGCCTGCAATAATGTAGTAATGTCAAAGATGGGTTATAAAATCCATGCAAATTTCCTCAAAAAAAGAAAATCCAATGCAAATTTTAGGATAAAGTTCTCACTAAATCACTTACATGCAAATTACGCTGGTGTTTTCGACCTAGTATTTGCTGTAACCGCTTCATCCATCCTAAATCTGGTTGCCTGATCATTTTCATAGTAACCAAATATGTTAACAAAGAAAGGCACTGATTGAGAAGGCAAACATTAAGTTACATAACACTTTTCTTAAATTTTTAGCTCATCTCCAAAGTTCCACAAGGTTTACATTTGCAACAATGTGGTACTTCATATCGTCTACTAGTTCACAGATAAAACCATTCAGAAGGCTCTGGTATTGACTTGAAGTAATGTTTTAGGCCTCGTTTGGATGATACCCAAAACCTAGAACCTGGTTAAAAACCAGGTTTTGGGCATTGGGTTTCGCCTCCAAAACTAAGTTTTGGAATGTTA
Organism: Nuphar pumila; assembly: GCF_984573655.1. Taxonomy (NCBI): domain Eukaryota; kingdom Viridiplantae; phylum Streptophyta; class Magnoliopsida; order Nymphaeales; family Nymphaeaceae; genus Nuphar; species Nuphar pumila. The sequence goes on along the minus strand of NC_143253.1, from coordinate 55,190,792 downwards.
GAATGCCGTTTCCAAAACTTGGTTTTGGAGCAAACCCAGCCCAGAATCAGGCTTTGAAAAAACTTTGGTAGGGGTGTTTTTTCACCCCCAGACCAAGTTTATCCGGGTGGAGAGCTTCTTATAACACCCACAAAGCTACCCCTCTACACATCTTCCCATTTACACTATCATAATCCCAAATCATATTCCGGCTATTTTCAACCAGTGGATGGACAGAATGATTTTCATTTTATTTTTATTTTGCCAGTCAGTTTGGCCATTTTCTAGCTGCAAACCAGCCGAAAAATGGTGCCTGGCACCGTTTGGCATGGGTTATGCCAACCCAGTCATTTCCTTTTTCTGTTTTGATTAAAATTTTGAGCATTGGGCCATTGCCAAAAAAGCCAGAAAATGGCTGGGTTGATACCACCCAGTGGAGGTGGTGCCATCCTTGCCATTTTCCAGCCAGTGGTTGGCCGGAATGGTTGGAATTTTTTTCCTTGTTTTCTAAAATTTGTTTTTTTCAACCATTTTTCTGGCAATCCACCAGCCGGAAAATGGTCGAGATGACACTGTCCAGCATGGGTGGTGCCATCCCAGCCATTTCCACTTGGTACTTGGTCAGAAAATAGCTAGCTTTCTATTTCTTCTTTTTTTCGATGCCAACCAAAAATCCGGAAAACCAAGTATTTTGGTCATCCAAACACCCTAAAACCAGGTTTTACCTGTTTTTTGGCAAAACCTAGGTTTGGTCCCTTCTCATCCAAATGGGGCCTTAGTGTTCAGTTATCATGTCAGCTATCATCATAGAACTCTAGCAAACTCAGATCACAGCTAAAAAGCCTTTTCATTCATTTATCAAGGCTGAAAATCCAAAATCGCTAATACAAAATTGACCCTTAATTAAGCTGGAAAAAATATAATACCAGTCATTGTAATAACAATAAAATTACAGCTGTTCCAATTGTTTCAAAGACTTATGGCTTTTCTCACTGAACCTCGTTCTGAGGAATTCAATACCAACAACCCAGACCAACTTTTCATATATTAACTTTCTATTAGGACAATTACTCTTGAAGAAACAATTTATATATATATATATATGGAGTCACCAGAATATGAGAACCAGAAATATGGGCATTTCCAATGTTTTTTTTGCAAATCCAACCATGTAGATGTGTTTGGAATGGTATATATATATATATATATATATATATATATATATATATATATATATATATATATATATATCACAAGCAACCAATCATTATGAAGGAAACTCTTGAAGAAAACAATTAAAATGGCATGAAAGCAAGAAAAACTACAGCTTTGATCAAAATGCAACTTCTTGCCTTGGTTAACTAACTCTGATAAAAAGCATATAAGACAATCAATCGTTTTTTTGCCCTATTAGTCACCTCTAGCATAACATCATGGTTAAAGCTTACCAGATCTGTGAAAGAAAGCAACGAACGAGGAGAGAGAGGCTCTGATGGCTGCAGAGAAAACCCAATCAGGGTCTGCGTGTTTTGCTTTTCATTAAGTAGGCTTCTGTACAGTGATTAGGGTACGAAAATACCCATTACATGTTATACAAATATTACAACATGCCACTAATGAGCATGTGTTAATAAACAAGAGGAATTGGGTCTGGATCCTGAGATCCAAACCCAGTCGTGAATGACGTCTTTTCACCCTCCCTCAAGGTGTACATGGTTTTGAACCATGAACAACTTGCCTTTTAACATCCAAAATTTGTCCTTGATAAGTCTTTTTGTAAACAAGTCAGCAACTTGATCAGCAGTCTGAACGTATTCTGGTTCAATTTCCTTTTCTTCGACCTTCTGTCTTACAAAATGTTGGTCAATTTCAATATGTTTGGCACGACTGTGGTAGATGGGATTGAATGACATATTGATAGCACTTTGATTGTCACACAGGAAAATGCTTTTGAAAACCGGTTCTCCTACTTCTGTCAACAGATGTCTGATCCATGTTACTTCAGCTATAGCTGCTGCCATTAATCTATATTTTGCTTATGTGCTCGACCTCGCTATGGCCTTTTGCTTCTTACTGCTCTAGGAGACAAGATTTAGGCCAATAAAAATACAGTATCCTGAAACTGATCTACGTTCATCTGGATCTCCTGCCCAATCTGCACCTGTGTAAGTAAGAAGCTCTTGCATGTGATGGCCATGCATACTCTTTCTGTATTGAAGACAATCTCCAATAGTTCCCTTCAAATATCAAAGAATGCATTTAACAGCTTCCATATGCCCAATATGTGGTTCATGCATGAACTGAGATACCTGATTGACAGAATAGACAATGTCAGGCCGAGTGAAGGTAAGATACTGAAGCATTCCTACTATCATGTGATATCCTGTAGGGTCCTCATATAGATCTTCATCTTGGGAACTGAGTTTCTGATGAAGTACATTGGGTGTGCTTAGAGGCTTGCAATCAGTCATACCTGCCTTGCTAAGAACATCAATGGTATACTTATGTTGAGTGAGTGTCATGCCTTCAGCAGTCCTGTCAACTTCTACTCCAAGAAAGTATCGCAGTTTACCAAGATCCTTCATCTTGAATCTATGATTCAGAAGTTCTTACTGTTCAATATGTTCATTAGAGTTACCTGTAATGATAATGTCATAAACATATATCAATAACAGGGTAACTACATCTTTGCATTTGAATATAAAAAGAGAATGGTTGAGAAGAGACCGAATAAAGCCATATTTTTCTACTTCAAGCGAAAAATTGTCAAACCAAGATCGAGATGCTTGCTTTAGACTATATATAGCTCTCTTTAACTTGCACACGTATTCTTTAGAGTTTCCTTCTGCATACCCAGTGGGTTGCTCCATGTATACTTCTTCCTTAGGAGTTTCATGTAGAAACGCATTTTTCACATCCAATTGACTGAGAGTCTATTGGTGTTCAATAGTCAATGATAGTATAATGCAGATAGTGCCCATTTTCACAACCAGGCTGAAAGCCTCGTCATAATCTTGTCATTGCTCATGTGTGCAGCCTTTAGCAACCAGCTTCATCTGGCTTATACTTTATCTTATACACCCACTTTGATCCAACCACATTTCGATCGTGTGGTCTGGGAACAATATCCCAAGTCACACATTCATGAAGGGCCTCCATTTCTTCGTTCATAGCTTCAATCTATCTCTTAGAATTTATTGCAAGATAAAATATTGTGGGTTGATCCTCCTTACCCAAAGAGGCTAAGAAGAGTTGGAAATCCATTGTAAAATTCTCATAACTAACCCACCTATCAATAGGATGTCGAGATCGAGTAGACCTTCTGTGAACAGGCGATTGAATGGAAAAATGAGGATTCTACTCCTGAAATGAGCTGAGGGGTAGCTCCTTCTCACGTCGAGAGTAAACAATGCCTTTATATCTTTCTGGGGCCGATAGTGACTCAGAAATCACACTTTCCTGATGTCTTTGCTCAGCAGTAGATACATTTCCCTCATCTCTTTGATGACATTAAAAAAAACAAACATCATCAATACTAGAAAAGGGATTTGAGTTTAACCAAGGATGATAAACTTCAATTTCAGGAGGAGTGATAGCATTATGACCAAAATTTGATTCGTCAAACACAACATTTCTGGATATTTTGATGCGCTTGCTTACAGGATTATAACATCTGTAGCCTTTGTAATCATCAGCGTACCCAACGAATCTGTACTTTAAGGCCTTATCCTGAAACTTATGTCGCATTGAACTGACAACATGAACATAACATACACACTCAAATACACGCAAATCATGATAATTTGGATGCACACCATGTAAAGAGAAATAGGGTGATTTGTTTTCCAAGATGTTTATGGGCAATCAATTTATGACATAGACTGTTGTATGAAAGGCTTCTGTCCAGAAGGTAACTGGAAGATCACTATCATGCATCATGCTCATTGCACTCTCGACAATGTGGCGATGCTTTTGTTCAGCAATCTCATTCTATTGAGGTGTATAAGGGCAAGACAAGTCTGCCTACTTATCCCATTTGTCTGGAGGAAACTAATAAAGTCATTTGAAGAGAATTCAGCCCCTCCATCACATTGGAAACAAAATGATATTCTCAGAGAATTGATTCTGAACAAAAGAATGAAAGTTCCGAAATATCTTAAAAGTTTCAAATTTACTTTTCATAAAGAAAATTCATGTGTATCGATAATAGCTATCAACAAAGATGAGATAATATTTAGTGTCAAACATGGAAGAAACTGGAGCCGGGCCCCAAACATCAGAACATATAATCTCGAATGGTCTTGAAGCACTTTTATTAATGGAATAAAAAGGAAGAACATGACTCTTACACTGAAGACAACTAGAACATTTTTTCTTGTCGATACTTAAAACTTAGACTTGACTTGGGAATAAGACTACTTGAAACAAGCTTATCAATAAAATGACTACTACAAAGACCCAGACGACCATGCCAAAGATTTGGCTCAATACATTCAGAAAGATTAAAAACATTGTCAGGAGGAACTAAGGATGATGGCGTGAGCTTCAAGGTGGAATCAACAGACTGAATACCAGTTGAAGGATTCTCTTGGAACACATACATATTCCCTTGTCGTTTTCCTCCAGCGAACGTTTCCCTCGTATGAAGGTCCTTAACACAAACAAAGAAATGAGTAAACTCAACCGAAACATTAATGTCATCTACAAGCTTAGAGACAGAAACAATATTTTTCTTGATATTAGGAGCATGGATGACATTTGAAAGAGCAACAGAAGAGTTGGACATAGGGATTACAGAATTTCCAATGTGCGAAATATGGTGGTGAGACCCATCTCCAGTGACTATACTATTTCTACCAACATAAGGAACAAGATTTAGGAGCTTACCAGCATCACCAGTGACATGAGTGGTTGCACCAGAATCAACATACCAAGTGCCTTAATCATTCTGTTTGATATTTAATTCAGCCAAAGCAGACAATAACAGTTTTTTGACTTCTCTACTATTTTTCAATGTATTTGTTCTCTTTCTTGTCTCTAATTGTTTTCCTCTATTTTGCGGGTTAAACCAGCAATTTGCCTTTATGTGTCCCCTTTTGTTGCAGAGAAAGCAGGTAGGTATTGTCATTTACCTTTGCAGATTAGGAGGCATACTGGGAGTCAGAGTCGTACCTGTGTTTTATGGGGCCTGAGGCGGAGGGAAAAAATGGGCCCCCTTTTAATAGTAGGAGTTCAGGGGCAGCGCCTCCGGATTTTTTTTAAAGAATCAAAATAACAATAAAATTTGCATTCACATTAAACAAATATAATATTGCAAATATTTATATTATATTAAATAAAAATAGGGGAGCTCGGGCCTTAAAAATGGGCCCCTAAATTTTTTTTGGGCCTAGGGGCCCTGAGGCCCAAGCCTCATTGGCCTCTTTACAGGTCCGGCTCTGCTCGGAGTAGGTAATATTCCACGACCTCCTTGTCCGTTCCTCTCTTGACTTCCTCTTTCTCTAGATTCATACCTGCCACATCCTCGACCATAGGTGACTCCTGTGACAAGAACGTCGTGGGCTCCAACGGAGTTGTGATTACCTTCAAAGAATCCTTTCAAAGTCATCTCATACTGTAAGAACTTAGCACGAAAATCTTCAAATGTAGGTAAGTCTGGCAAACACAGCAAGGAAGCAACCATCATATGATAATCGGGTCCCAGTCCGCTCAAAGTTTGTTGCACCATATCTTTGTCGTTAACCGCGCATCCCACTATGGCCAACTAATCTGTGATGGTTTTCATTTTGTTTAAGTACTCCATGACAATCATGGAGTCATTTCTCAACATTTGAAATTCTTTCTTTAAAAATAAAACTCTTGCCTAAGAAACTTGAGAATACGTCTGAACGAGACGATGGCATAACTGCATAGCTGTGCAGTCATCGGTGATTGCCACAAGCACCTCCTGTGATAGGGTGGAAGTGATGTAGGCAACCAAAGCCTGATCTTGCTTCATCTAGGATATATATTCTAGATTTCTGACAAAAGTAATGGAAGTGTCACCCTCCCCAGTCTTGTCATCTTGTGATATGAACTCTTGAGGAACAGAAACAGAGTCATCTAGATGCCCATAAAGATCTTGACTTCTTATGAATGGGATGATTTGTCTTTTCCAAATAAGAAAATTGGAGTTGTTCAGTTTTTCTGACACATGTTGGCTAAGAAAGTTTGAAGAGAGGACAGATTGAGAAGAAAAAAAAGAATTCATAGGTAATTGAAGGCGGAAGGAAAAGAATATTGGAAAAAAAAAATAGTCAGAAATAAAGGTCAGAACCAATACGTAATTTCAGAAAACTCAGAACTCGGTTGCCTTTTTTTTTACAGCAGACCCGAGACAAAAAACGAAGTTATGCAGTAAACTAAACTGATCTGAATAAAGATCAGTTAATGAGAAGCAAAACAAAAACACGTTATTTGGATATAACGTGTTTTTCCTTTGAAAGATGCAAAGGGCTGAATCTGATTTTTGGATGTAACGATATTCTAAAATGTAAAGAAAAGAAATCTGATATTTTATTCAGATCAGAATTTGTCCTTACTTTTCTGAAGAAGATGAACAATTTATGAAATCACACAAGGATTTGCCCTTTGCGTGACCATATGGAATCACGTCAAACAGCGTGAGGGGGAAAAGAAAATGCAAAATAGAGAAGGTGCAGACTTTAAAGGAAAGAGGATGACGATTAATGGTGGGTGACGATTAAAAGTGAAAAGGGATTGACGAGATGAAGACCTTAGAAATAAGGAAAAACAGAATACGTTAACTAAAAAAAATAATATTCTGCAGAATATGTTGGCTGAGAGATTCAAGAGGAGTAGGAAAGCAACGAGGGAGGAGAGAACATGGAACAGTTAATGGAAAGATTACCTTGGAGGAAGATGTTGAAGAGAGAACCTGGAACCTGTCGCTCTGATACCATGAAAGAAAGCAACGAACGAGGAGAAAGAGGTTTTGATGGCTGCAGAGAAAACCCAATCAGGGTCTGCGTGTTTTGCTTTTCATTAAGTAGGCTTCTGTACAGTGATTAGGGTACGAAAATACCCATTACATGTTATACAAATATTACAACATGCCATTAATGAGCATGTGTTAATAAACAAGATGAATTGGGTCTGGATAGATCCGGACCCAATCGTGAATGACGTCTTTTCAATCTGTAATTCCATAAAATTAATTTGCCTTCCTTCATGTTTGTATTAAGCAGTGGCAAATATTTAGTATGTACACATTATTAAGTCTAATCATTCAGCTGCAGTTCCTAGATCATATTTCAAATTCTTGCTTCCACTTAACTGGGTTAAGAAAGGACTTATTAACTTCCAAAGATTATGAAAAGATATTTGAAGTCCCAACTGGTTATAAAAAGTATTTCTTACTTCCCTTGGAGGTTTGATTAAGTTTGTTTTTTTACTAGTAATATCAAATAAAAATGAATGTATATTTATTTTTCTCAATAATGAATAAAAAGTTTAAAACCAAAATCATGTCTTAAATTTTACTGGATCAACAGTCCACAGCGCAGTGGTGCAAATGGGCCTGGCCATGCAATTCTCAAGCTGTAGTCCAAGCGCAAAGACACCCTTCCAAACTCTAGCTGTTCACATACCTACGCACATTACAGGACTTGGCAAATTTCTCATATCTTTCTCTATGATTAAAGGTAAACAAAATAGTAGTGGAGAGAAAGAATGGAAACTAGTAACCTACACGAACAAGTCAACACCCTTCCAAGTTGGCACTCATCACCAAGTGGAAGGTTAAACAAAAAATTTGAAAATGTACATGGTGAGTCACAAATAAATCCGGACCATGGGTGCAACTACAAATTTTTCCTGAAAATAATATTATGGCAAGGGCTACAAAAAAGAATAATGTAAATGATGCAGTTGTCCTTAAATATAAGCATACTTACAGCTGTAAAGATGCAGCAGAATGGAGGTAGACAATTGTATAAGGCTTCTGTATCAAAGGCTCAAACTCCTGAAAGAAAACACAAGCATAAAGTTTGTTATGCCTTTCATGCCAATTACAGTACTCTTTTTTTGCTTCTCCGTCTTTTTCCCAAAACAGAAGCCTTGTTAGCCCAAGATGAATATGTTAGCAGGATGAACTGTGAGTAAAGCCATTCCAAAAGAACTGCAAGACACATCATATGAGCACAACTATATGTTTTAATAGAGCAGACCAATAGAAAAAAGAAAAAGAAGACCAACATGAGCAGATGGTAGTCCCAATGGTTTCAAATTTCTTTCTTTTTCGAATAAAGAATGCTGGGGTATACATCCCCCTCCGATTGTATTCATTTAGGGCAGTTTGCTTCGGTCACAGGTGGAAATGAGGCAATCACAGTTCAGAATCCAAAAGCTGTGATTATCGGTCACAAGGTCAGTCATGTAACCAACTTTCACAGGATTCAAAGGAGAAGCAATCTCAAGTGAGAATCACAATTACAACTTGCACTTTCTCATGATTCACTAAACTTGAGAAAGTGCTGCGATTATGATTTGCAATCACGGGAAGCTGAGAAAATCGAAGAATCACAGGACACTGCTGCAAACGTGCCATTAAGTATAAATTTCATATTGAGTACATGATGAGAAACCACATGAAGGTAGTCCCAATGGTTTCAAATTGCTTAATATTAATATCATGCAATGTATTATAAATTTAGCCAATATAATGAATTAAGAGGCCATCACAAGGCAACAATCTGTTGATGATCAATGATCATCCTTTTAACACAAATCATAAATTATCTCAAATAACACAAAGAATGGCAATATTAGATTGTGGTGGACATCATGGCTCATCATATTTTAGTTTTCATGATAAGAAAGGAATATTTTTCAAGGACAACCAGTGGAATACAGGAATATACTGGCTTCCTTTAAGCTCTATCACAAGGTCAGTAAAGGACATAAAACGATATAGCAAAAGGTTAAGCGTTTCATAAAGCAAGGAGTAAAACAAAAGAAAATAAATTTAGGATTTCCAAAAATACTAGCCATTCTTAACAAGTACCTTTACAACATACAGGACAAAGCGCTCCAGTTCAAGACAGCGAAGTAGAAAATGAGCTCCCACCACAACCATTACAGGACGTCCCTCACTATCCACACCCCCACGGTATCTGAAACGTAACAGGAAACATCACAGAATTTCAAGAGTAAGGAAGATCAACACAAAGAGGCATTGGAAGATTTATGAGCAAATTCCTAATTATAAAAGAAAAGTCAATGATGTAATAAAACAAGAAGACTTCAATCACGAATCAAAGGTTCTCCAATCTTCAATGAAAGTGTTCTCTCAAGGAACACACTTGCAACATCCACAAAGAGAACCACAAAGTGTTCCAAAGGATCACTCTCACAAACTCCACAAAGGGGATACAATAAAAAAATTAATTTATTGATAAAGATAGTGTGCCAAAAGGCTTACCATACAAAGGGGAGAACACTCCTATTTATATACAAGAGAGAGAAGTGAGAGATTAAAGAGAGAGGGAGCATGGCTCCCCAGTCAAACTTAGTTTGCTATATCCCTATACTACATATATTATTATGTTTAATAATATATGTAATATATATTATATTTATACAAGTATATATATAAGTATACATGTACATATATATATATATATATATATATATATTACCATATATATAAGTATAAACGTATGTACATTTTAACACTCTCCCATAAACTTATGGTAGGATAACCGAAAGTATGCCTAAAAGTGATGCAGAGCACCCTAAAGATCCGAGCTTTGAAGAGGAATTGGATCCAAATCCAATTCCAAAGATCGAATCCAGGATGTGATCCAGGACAGATCCAATCGTGCAGGACTATCAGGGTCCAATTGAATCTCTGCCAACCCAGACCCATTTTAATTATCATGTTTCAATTTTTGAGATATTTTGCATCTTTCTCAGAGATTGTATTTTTATTTTTTTTTATTCCATTTTGGCACGTGAGAAATCGTATTAAACATGTTTTTTTTTTTTTTTTAGGAGCCGGATTCTACGGATCCGGATAGTTCTGGTACCCTATAGGATTTTTTTTTGGTACTAGAGGGTGTATGGGGTCCAAGGGTAGTTTTTTATTTTTCGTATTTTCGCTTCTCTAATGTATTTTGGTGCAGGATCCATTTAACTGCTCGATCCAGATCTAGATCATGATCCGCTTTTAAGGAGGGGTCCTAGTTGGCGCCACACGAGTGTGGTCCATCTTGGACCTCATTCAAATCTCTGTTTGACTATTCCAAGTCAAAAATAATTGTTGGCCCTTTTAATGCCTATGGCCAAAAATAGCACAAGTCAATATCGTTTTTGGAGCATGACTTGGGAAGATCATTTGCGTCTTTAATGTGGCTCTTCCCCAAGCTCCAGGCCTATTAATGAAGGGAGGTCGACCAAGGGAAATGAGCTTTTGGTTATGAAAATTTTGAATTTTTTCTTGGTGGAGAAGAAGTATTTGAAGGGTGAAGATAGTCTCAATATTTTGACCGTATCTCCCTAAATACTGGTCCAAATTATGTGATCTTTAGCTTGTTGGAAAGCTAAGATCGTGCCCTACAAGTTTGTTGTTTACCATTTTTTGTGATTCAGCTCTGTTAAGCCTCTAAAATCCCTGGTAATTTTTCTACTAACGGCATCAAGCCCTTTGGTTGGTGGAAAAGCTCGAGTTTGTGATCTTTGAGAAGATCGACCTTGATGTGGTTGTGTAAGCATTCTTGTTCGTGGTGGCTGAAGTTTCATCTCTACTGTTCGTGGTTCATCTTGTGGCGTCGGTTGCTTCCCAACGATGATCATTATCGATTTCAGCCCAGATATCTCTATCGGTTCTTCGTTCTATTACTTTTGTTACTCTTTATGTCACAGGGATTCGGCTAGCAGGGTGCCGCACCCGCGTCGACGGCACCGGGTGCGGTCAACCCGATCCTGGGTGCGTTGACCGCACCCAGGATCATTTAGGTCCTTTTTTTTGGATTTTTTTTTTTTAAAATTTGCCCTCTAAAATGGGCTGCAAAATTTTTTTAAAAAAAAAATCAGCTGACAGTTGTTGATGGGCTGCGAATTTTTAAAAAAAAAAATCTGCTGACAGCTCCTGTCAGCTGCTGACAGGAGCTGTCAGCAGAGAAAATCGGATTTGAAAAGGCAGCTCCTGACAACTCCTGCGTTTTTTTTAAAAAAAAAAATCTGCTGACAGCTCCTGTCAGCTGCTGACAGGAGCTGTCAGCAGAGAAAATCGGATTTGAAAAGGCAGCTCTTGTCAGTCCTGGCAGGAGCTGTCAGCAGCTGGCAGCTCCTGGCAGCTGCTGCCAGTCCTGGCAGGAGCTGTCAGCAGCTGACAGCTCCTGGTAGGAGCTTTTCAAATCCTTTTTTGCGTAAAGGATTTTCTCTCTCCCCTTTATATATATATATATATATATATATATATATATATATATATATATATATATATATATATATATATATATATATATATATTACATTTTTGCCCCTGCCGCACCCCCGCACCCGGGTTTTTTGAAAGTGCCGAATCCCCGCACCCGCACCCGCACCCGCACCCATGTGACATAGGTTACTCTTATTCGCATTGACTCATTTGAGAATTGCGAATACATGCTTAGAAAAGTTTTATGTCGAAATTGTCTCATTTGATCCTAAGTTGTTTCGAATTATTGATGTGTGTGAATGAACTCGGATTCTTTCAAAAAGACCAAATCGTTGTTATGTGATAACAGAGAAGTCTCTGCTAAAACATCCGTGTCGGACTCATTTCTGAACAGATTTTTGTGTTCTTTAGCTTCCTGAAAAACTGAGACGATTGTCTACAACTTTGTAGTTGAGACCTCTTTGAGATTCGTCCGGTTGAACCTCTGAATTTGTCTGTCAAGGCGTCGGACTGACTGAAGTCCATTATTTCATTTCTGTTACAGAACGTTTGAAATAGTGTTCGGTATTTTGCCGTTATCTGAAGTTTTCCTGCATGAAATTTAGAATTTTTCGATTCTGTGAAAAACTAAGATCGAAAGCTACAACTTTCATGTTTAAAGATTTTGTTGACTCATTGTCGTTATGCTCCAAAAATATCAATTTCTGTTGTTATCCAATATTTGAATTTTTATTCCTGCAATAATATTTCTATATCATTCCGGATATTCAAAAATTCGTAGAGGATTGTAGAAACATCGAAAAATTACGGTCTTTAGTGTTCTGGAAAGGTCTGGATCTGACATTCATTTCGTCAGTTGTGAGTTTTTCCAAACTCCAACGTTTGAAGGGTCAAAAATCCATTCAAACAGTCTGCCCCTGAAAGTCGATAATCTGTGTTGGACTCGTTTAGCAATCCCGGTGTCGAGTCCGTGGATCGGATATTCCTGCTCTGAATCTGGTGTTTTCGGATTCGTTGGAAAGCTGTGCGAATCGCGCACAACTTTTATATGGACCGCCTTTGTCGAAACAGAGTGCACAAGTCCCGAAAATCTGTTTTCCAGAGTTTTGTTCGGACTCTACATTGTATAAGCTTCCGCGTGCATTTGGATCCTGGATCATAGATCGGTGTGTACCGAGTCCACCGTAACATTGTATTATTTTGGTATCAAAGCGAGTGTTGTTGGATTTTCAATCTGACATGATTCCCGGTGCAGTGGAAGGTCCACATTTTTTTTAGGATCCATGAGCCATGTCTGGCAAACTGGATATAGGAGTCAAAGCGAGTATATTCCTGAAAAGGATATTTGGGACCTTAGGTATGAAACTGGAACTCTGCGGCATAAAATCAAAGATCTAAGTCGTAGGATGAAAGATTTTACCAGGGAACAGGAGAGTGCCTCTGAGCACAATCAGTGCGATTTACGAGGAATGCGTAAGATATATTATTATGACTCTGATGAAGAATTTGAGTCAGAACAAGATAAGAAAACTCAGAATCTGCAAAGTCAACTTCACGCTGAGCAAATGCGAATTGTAGGGATAAAATCGAAGCTTTGTGAACTGGAATTAGAGGAAGAGCTTCGTCACAGATCAGATTTGCTTCAATCCTTGAGGGCGTATGGGTGGTCCGACTCCGTTTGTGGGTCTGACCCACATCAGTACACGTATGTCGGTAGAAAGATGGATTCGCCTAGGAGATCCAGTCGGGAGTCTAGTGCTCCAAATCTGAAGGTCCATTATGTGAATTTTTCACAGAGGAAATTGAGGCAGAGCCCTCGTATGCTCGTCTCATCCTTTAGGCCCCGACCCAACCCCACCTCATTTAAAACCGATAATTCTAGGGTTAGGTTTAAGGAAATCTCGTGTTTGAGTTGCGAGGACGAAGAAAGTTTTTATTCTTCTGACTTAGGATCTCAACAATTTGAAGAAGTCACAATGGAAAACGAGGATTGGGATAGCAAAGAAGAGTACCAGTGCGAAGAAATTAATCGCGGTCTTGTTATTTTCACAAAGGATCCTCCCGAGGAGCCTTTTCGTGAAATGATTGGTAGACCGATTTTCAATGAGGAAATCGAGAAGGAAGCCTCACCTGAATTTGAGGATGTTCCTATGAGTGTATTCATTACTGAACCAGTCTTTGAAAAGATGTATGAAGAAATGTCTCGCATCTCATCATTTTGGGAAATAGCACTGCTAAAAGACCCGTCTTATGTCAGTCTTGACGATCCCGTCGTCGAGAAATTTTATGAACCAATGGACGTTATGATTTTGTCTCGAGTTGTGTCTGACATGACTGTCGATATCGAAAAGGTGGAAGTTAGTAATGAGAATCAACAGGACATGTATGTCAAAACGAGCGTAGATGTCGAAACTCCTCCTGTGAAATTGAATTTAGAGTCTCATTTTAGTCATGACGCAATAGGTCTAGTTGGCATTAAAACCCCAAATCTTGTTTATGTCCACCAGGGTTTAGTAGATAATGTTGATTTTGTCTCTTTGACAAATCCCGATAGTAAATTTGGTCTCTTGTTACATTGTATTGCTTGTGACTTATCTTGTGATTATCAAAAGCTTAGTGCAAAATTTGACATTTTGAATTGCATAATAAATAGTCAATTATTATCCATTGTTGACCCAAATTTTATAATTATCTGCAGCGCGTTGATGCAAGGTAAGGTTATTAAATATAATGTCTTAAATGCTTTTGAAATTCAATTTCATTGTTTTGCTTTGAATTTGTCTGAATTGCATTTTATAGAGCATATTGTATTACATTGCATCAAATATTCTTGTCATTCTTATATAGAATTTCTTGTTTTGTTTAGTTCTTTTTTATTGGCCTAGCAGATTCTGCGTTGATTACATTTTGAATGTGTGCAGGGATTATGGAGTTGTGCTCGAGCAGAAACAGACTCCGAGGACGAAGTCTTTCGACCCAGGGAGGAATGATGCAGAGCATCCTAAAGATCCGAGTTTTGAAGACGAATTGGATCCAAATCCAATTCCAAAGATCCAATCCAGGATGCGATCCAGGGCAGATTCAATCGTGCAGGACTATCAGGGTCCAATTGGATCTCTGCCAACCCAGACCCATTTTGATTATCATGTTTCAATTTCTGAGATATTTTGCATCTTTCTCAATGATTGTATTTTTATTTTTTTTATTCCATTTTGGCATGTGAGGAATCATATTAAACATGTTTTTTTTATTTTTATTTTTTTTAAGAGCTGAATTCTATGGATCCAGATAGCTCTAGGACCCTGTAGGATTTTTTTTGGTACTAGAGGGTGTATGGGGTCCAAGGGTAGTTTTTTATCATTCGCATTTTCGCTTCTCTAATGTATTTTGGTGCAGGATCCATTTAAATGCTCGATCCAGATCATGATCCGCTTTCAAGGAGGGGTCCTAGTTGGCGCCACATGAGTGTGGTCCATCTTGGACCTCATTCAAATCTCTGTTTGACTATTCCAAGTCAAAAATAGTTGTTGGCCCTTTTAATGCTCAAGGCCAAAAATAGCATAAGTCAATATCGTTTTTGGAGCATGGCTTGGGAAGACCATTTGCCTCTTTAAGGTGGCTCTTCCCCAAGCTCCAGGCCTATTAATGAAGGGAGGTCGACCAAGGGAAGGGAGCTAGCTTGTTGGAAAGCTAAGATCGTGCCCTACAAGTTTGTTGTTTACCATTTTTTGTGATTTAGCTCTGTTAAGCCTCTAAAATCCCTGGTAAGTTTTCTGCTGACGGCATCAAGCCCTTTGGTTGGTGGAAAAGCTCGAGTTTGTGATCTTTGAGAAGATCGACCTTGACGTGGCTGTGTAAGCATTCTTGTTCGTGGTGGCTGAAGTTTCATCTCTACTATTCGTGGTTCATCTTGTGGCGTCGGTTGCTTCCCAACGATGGTCATTAGTGATTTCAGCCTGGATATCTCCATCGGTTCTCCGTTCTATTACTTTTGTTACTCTTATTCGCATTTGTATTGCGATTGTTCTTGATTTACCATTGCTAGACTGTATTGACTCATTTGAGAATTGCGAATACAAGCTTAGAAAAGTTTTATGTCGAAGTTGTCTCATTTGATCCTAAGTTATTTCGGATTATTGATATGTGTGAATGAACTCGGATTCTTTCAAAAAGACCAAATCTTTGTTCCGTGATAACAGAGAAGTCTCTACTAAAACATCCGTGTCGGACTCATTTCTGAACAGATTTTCGTGTTCTTTAGCTTCCTAAAAAACTGAGACGATTGTCTACAACTTTGTAGTTGAGACCTCTTTGAGATTCGTCCGGTTGAACCTCTGAATTTGTCTGTCAAGGCGTCGGACTGACAAAAGTCCATTATTTCATTTCTGTTACAGAACGTTTGAAATAGTGTTCGGTATTTTGCTGTTATCTGAAGTTTCCCTGCATGAAATTTAGAATTTTTCGATTATGTGAAAAGCTAAGATCGAAAGCTACAACTTTCATGTTTGAAGATTTTGTTGACTCATTATCGTTATGCTCCAAAAATATCAATTTCTGTTGTTATCCAATATTTGAATTTTTATTCCTGCAATAATATTTCTATATCATTATGGATATTCAAAAATTTGTAGAAGATTGTAGAAACATCAAAAAATTATGATCTTTAGTGTTCTGGAAAGGTCTGGATCTGACATTCATTTCGTCAGTTGTGAGTTTTTCCAAACTCCAACGTTTGAAGGGTCAAAAATCCCTTCAAACAGTCTGCCCCTCAAAGTCAATAATATGTGTTGGACTCGTTTAGCAGTCCCAATGTCGAGTCCATGGATCAGACATTCCTGCTTCGAATCTGATGTTTTTAGATTCATTGAAAAGTTGTGTGAATCGCGCACAACTTTCATTTGGACCGCCTCTGTCGAAACAGAGTGCACACGTCCCGAAAATCTGTTTTACAGAGTTCTGTTCAGACTCTACATCGTATAAGCTTCTACGTGCATTTGGATCCGTTTGGATCCTTGATCGTGGATCGGTGTGTACCGAGTCCACCGTAGCATTACATCAAAAAGGAAGTGAAACCTAGGAGCAGAGAGGTTTGGTAAAGAAGTCCCCAACGGGTACTCTGATGTGACATAAGGTATATCGATAGTTCTTTGAAGATATTCCTTTCGAACACAATGAGAGTACATCTCTATGTGCTTCGTTCTTTCGTGAAACGTGTTGTTGGCAATGTAGATAGCACTCTTGTTGTGGCAGTACATCTTTGAAGCTCCTAAAATCTTGATTCCTATATCAGCCAGCAGTCTTCTCAGCTACACAACTTATTAGAATCTCCTCGGGTACCTGTATTAAGAAAAGAGAGAGAGAACATAAGAAGAAAGGGAAGAAGGGGTTGCGGCTGTCACGATTTCAACTATTGAAATCGTGACCTAAACTTTCATTAATATGTTTAAGAAACAATATGCATCCGGGTCTGGTGCATTGTCCAGACCCGAATAAAATAAAACTTTACAAACTACTGTACATACAAAAGGTGTATTCGGGTCGGGTCCTAATAACCCAGAATACACTTTTTCACCCCCCCTCAAGTTGATCATGGTTTTGGACCATGAACAACTTGCCTTTAAGCATCCAAAAACGATCCTTTGTCAAGCCCTTATAAATATGTCTGCAACTTGTCTTTCAGTATTGACGAACTCAGGTTCGATCTCTTTTACTTCAACCTTTTGTCTTACAAAGTGTTGGTCGATCTCAATGTGCTTAGCGCGACTGTGATGTACTGGATTGAATGACATGTTGAGAGCACTTTGATTGTCACATAGCAAGGTAGAGTGTGAGATCTTTTCTCCTACTTCAGTTAGTAGATGCCTGGTCCATGTAACTTCGACAGTAGCGGTAGCCATGGATCTATACTAAGCCTCAGTGCTTGACCTAGCGATAGCCTTTTGTTTTCTACTGCTCCAAGAGACTAAATTTCTTCCAATGAAGATACAATATCCTGATGTAGATCTTCATTTATCAGGATCCCCTGCCCAGTCTGCATCATAATATACAGTAAGTTCATGCTCATCATTGCCATATGATTGTGGAGAATATATCAATCCATTCCCAATGGTCCCTTTCAGGTATCTAAGAATCCTCTTAACTGCTTCCATATGTCAAGTACGTGGTGCATGCATAAACTGAGACACTTGATTGACTGAATAAACAATATCAGGACTAGTGAATGTGAGATACTACAACATCCCTATTAGACTGCGATACCTGGTGGGGTCCTCACACAGATCTCCATCATGAGCGCTAAGTTTTTGGTGAAACACACTTGGAGTTCCTAGAGGTTTGTAGTCTTTCATGCCTGCCTTGCTGAGAACATCTACGGTGTACTTGTGTTGAGTGAGCGTCAAGCCATGAGCCTAGTTGTCAACTTCTACACCAAGAAAATAGCGCAGGACACAAAGATCTTTCATTTTGAACCTCTGACCTAGTAAGCTTTTTACTTCTTTGATGTGAGCATCAGAGTTTCCTGTGATGACAATATCATCAACATAAATTAACAGTAGAGTGGTCACATTCTGGCTTCTAAAAATAAATAATGAGTGATCCAGTAGGGAACGTGAAAATCCATGTTTTTGAATCTCAAGCGAGAAGCTGTCAAACCAAGAACGAGATGCTTGTTTTAGACCATAGATAGCTCTTTTTAGCCTGCACACATGAGTTTTACAATTTTGTTCTAGATATCCAGGGGGTTGTTCCATGTAAACTTTCTCCTTCAAATTCCCATGCAAGAATGCATTTTTTCACATCAAGCTGACTCAACTTCCATCCATGTTCCACAGTCAGGGAAAGAATATTTTGAATTGTTCTCATTCTCACCACCGGACTGAAGGTCTCATCATAGTCTGGCCCTGCTTCCTGAGTGAACCCTTTTGCCACCAGTCTTGCCTTGTACCGTTCAATGGTTCCATCTGGTTTATACTTTATTTTGTAGACCCATTTGCATCCGACAACATTTTTGTCAGGTGGTCTGGGAACAACTTCCCAGGTTCCATATTCATGTAAGGCCTACATTTCATCATTCATGGCTTCTACCCATTTGGTAGAAAAGCCTGCATGATAGTACATAATAGGTTCATCTTCCTTATTGAGAGCAGTTAAAAAGAGCTGAAAATCCAAGGAGAAGTTGTTATAGCTGACCCACCTATCAATAGGATGTTGTATCCGATTTGATTTTCTGACCTCAAGAGTATGAGAGGAAGTAGGATCGACGGCTGAGGCATGATTTGGATGGCTTGATGCTTTCAGTCTTTGTCTAGAATAGAAAATGCCTTTGTATCTGCCTAGTACGGATGATGGTATTTCTTCCTCATTCTGAGATCCTGATGTCCCAGTGTTCCCAAACATTTCTTCTTCTTGCTGCACACAATCTAGGGAAAAGACTTCATTGGAACTAGCAAAAAGTTCTGAATTCAGCCAAGGATAGTAAACTTCAGTTGTGTTAGAGGCCATGACAGTTGTGCCAGCTCTGTGATCAAAATTTTGCTCATCAAAGGCAACATTCCTTGAGATTTTGATGCACCTGTTGGTTGAATCATAACACCTATATCCTTTGTAGTCATCTACGTATCCCACAAATCTACACTTCTGAGCCTTGTCCTGAAACTTGTTTCTCAGGAACTGATCAATGTGCACATAACAAACACATCCGAAGACTCGCAAATCATGATAACTAGGGTGAACTCCAAAAAGACAGTAATAAATAGACTTATTTTCCATAACAACCATAGGCAGTCTATTTATCACATGTACAGCAGAATGAAAAGCTTTTGTTCATAGGTTGATGGGAAGATTACTGTCATGAAGCATACTCATGGCACTTTCAACAATATGCCTATGTTTTTGCTCAGAAATTTCATTTTGTTGAGGGATGTGTGGACAGGACACCCTTCTTCCTATTCCGTTATTTTGAAGAAAAGAAATAAAGTCACGAGATGAGAAATCTCCACCTCCATCACATTGGAAAAATTGGATGGACTTAGAGAATTGATTTTTTACTAAAGAAAATTTTGAAACAAAAGAAAAACTTCCGACTTATTTTTTATGAAATATATCCAAGTGTATCGAGAATAGTTATCAACAAAGATTAGGTAGTATATGTTAGAAAATAACATATATATGTATATACTTGAATATATATATATATATATATTTATATATATATACATACTTTTCGTAATACAAGAGTATGTATATGTATATATATATGTATATAACTATATATTTAAAGTATATACTTATATTCTTGTAATACTTTTTTATTTATTTATTTTTGTAATTTTATTTCTTTCTTATTTTTTTGTCTTTTTGTCAAACAGTCATAATTGACTAGAGCTGTTGGGCTATCAAAACAGCCAACAACCTTTTTGTCAGGTTCTGTCAAACAGTCAAAATGTTGGTTGTTTGAATAGAGCTGTTGGGCTACTTCCAACGGCTCTAATTAGAGCTGTTGGGAGTAGCCCAACAGCTACTCCAATAGCTCCTCTCATGTAATCTCTCTATAAATAAGGGCATGCTGCCCATTGTAATTTAAATATAAAGGTAGAGGGTTTTACCTCTTACATATTCAGATTCAAGTGCATTTATGCACTATTCTTATGTTTGTGCTGTGGAGTATTTTGTATGCTATTTTGGTTTACCATATTGGGTGAATGTATGTTTTGTCAAGTTGTTTGTAGACTTGTGTGTAAGACTCTTTACATGGTATCAGAGCTTGGTGTATGATCAACCGGTGAGCTACTTCGTAAAGCGTGCCTTCTCTCTTTCGTGATTGGTGGTTCTTTTTTTCTTTGGATTCATCATGGGTGAATTTTTTCCGCACAATACAAGCAACTCCAACTTCATTCCGCCATTCAAACTTGAAGGAAGCAATTATAACATTTGGGCGGGACACTTGGAGACATTCATCAAGGGTCAAGGTTTGTGGGGATTTGTAAGAGGTATTATTCTTGAACCCACTCCCAAAATTACATTAGGTGAAAATGACGTTGAGACTAGTCTTGAAGAAAAAAATAAAGCCATGGAAGAATACTACAAAAAATTAGATGAATAGGAAATGAAAAATGCCAAAATTCTTTCATGGATGCTTAGTGGAGTTTAGACAAAAATTGCCTCAAACCTTTTGTGTTACAAAAAGGCAAATGAAGCATGAGAATATCTTAGAGGTATGTTTACCGAAAAAGATATGGCTCACAAGTATTATCTTCAAGAAAAAGTTAGAAACATTAAACAAGGAGATAAGAATGT
This sequence comes from Nuphar pumila, assembly GCF_984573655.1. NCBI lineage: Eukaryota > Viridiplantae > Streptophyta > Magnoliopsida > Nymphaeales > Nymphaeaceae > Nuphar > Nuphar pumila. The sequence goes on along the minus strand of NC_143253.1, from coordinate 55,170,079 downwards.
AAGAGATTATTTTATGGAGTTATCTTCCATTTGGACCCAACTTGCCCAATTTGAACCCAAATGGGAAGGAAAGTATATAGAAATGCGGAGAGTTCAAGTTGAAGAAGATAGACTTTTCGCTTTTCTCTATGGTTTGTGTAAAACCCGAGATTGTTATTAGAAAATATTTCAAAATTTTTCAAGTTGGGCCTAGATCCATATTTCGGATCTAGGACCCATAAAGGGGGTAATTAGGGTTATTTGGTTTAAATCTTGAATTAATAATAATAATAACACTAAATAAATAAAATTTTTAAGTTTTAAAATTTATCCGAGGATCCACAGTGGATCCATTTGGATCCACTTGTGGATCCATATTATGTTGGGGGCCGGGTTACGGGTCCCGGGTTCGGACCCGAGCCCCACCCCATGTCAACCCTTTTAAGAGAAAAGGGCAACCCGATAAGGGTTGCCCGAAACTCCCGTAACAAAAAAGGAAAAGGGGGAAAGGGGGGGGGGGGTTACGCAGGGCGTAACCGACCTCCCCCCCCCCATCTCGGCGTGAAGGGGGGGAGGGGTCTTGCCCGATAAGAGGGAGTGGAGAGGGGACCCTCTTCACTCAGCCTCATCTCTATCCCTCGCCTCTCTCTCCACTCAGTCCCTCAATCTCCCTCTCCCTGTCTGCGTGCGCACACCGGAGGAAGAAGAGGTCGCCGGAAAGTGTTGCGGCAAACCGCAGCCACCAGTAGCCACCAACAGCCACCAAAGTCTTCCAGCAAGCTCCCTTCTTCACGGCAGCCGCGGGGAGCGACACCAGCCGTCTGTGCCTGCACGTCCCGAGCCTCCGATCGCCGAAAATCTTCAATAAGGTACGGTTCTTCTTCGAACCTGGGTGAGGAATCGAACAGGGGTTCGATTCCATACGTTGATTTGGGGGTTTTCTTGATAAACCCTAAATACCCAAATCAAATTGATTTGGGGGTTTTCTTAATATGCCCTAAATATTGAAATCGGAAAACAGAAATCGTATATGTTTATGAAAACAGTAATCGTATATGCTTGAAAAAAAAAATGTTGTTTCATGTTGCAGGCCACTAGTGCATGGGTTGGAGGCGACAAGCCCAGCCGACCCAGTCGGCTGGGTGCTGTGTTAGCAGGGCCCAGCCGACCCAGTCGGCTAGGTGCTCTACTTCTTTTGGACCGGGCCATAGCAGGCCCAGCCGACCCAGTCGGCTGGGTGCTGGCCTGTGACTCGTATGAAAAAAAAAAAAGAGGGTTTCTTGTTTGTGCACTTGATCCCCTTTAATGAAAATCTTAGAGATTTTTAACGGGTGTTTCGGTAGATGATGTTTTTGGATGTTGGTATCGTTTTTGGAGCTATATAGTCTTTGGATCTGTTTGTTTTACTTGTTTTTCTTCATTTTGGATTTTCTTGTGGTGTTTAGTATGATTGTATTACGTAAAGAGGTGAATTGCTTAGGAAAAATAAATAGCCTGGACAGAGATTTCTAATTTGGGCGATTTTTTCAAGTTGGTGTTTGTGAAATAGCAAAAAGAACTGTTCTGGGCACATAAACTGTTGGGTTTCAGTGTTGATGTTGAATGTGGAGGAGGTTATGAAGGTTGTCAGAGACCCTAATCAATCAGATTTGGGGGATTCGGTTGCCATTATCAAATTAAAATAAAACTTTATTTGGGGTTTTGTTATCATTGTATGTGCATAGGGAGAGTCATGTATAACCTGACTTGGGTAGGTTACACGATGGGCATTAGGTGCATGACAAAATCTTTTTATGCTATTGGATTAAAATGTTCATATTAAGCCGTGTACATTGATGTGATTGGTTGCTGAATATCATTCCTTCATATTTTGATAAGTATGATAATGTACTGCTATACTTGCTGCTGAATACGCAAAAATTTGAAATCATAACACCCAGACTTATGAAAGGCTGCATGATATAACTGAAATTGGGTATTAGAATGAGAATCTAAAACTGAATGTTGGAATGCCATTACACAGCTCAACGTGTGTTCAGTTTTAAAACTGCATATATTGGCCTGCGTATTTTGCCTTGTATTCTTGTACTGAAATTTCACTAGACTGATAGTTAGTCCGTAACCTGTCATAATGGAGTTTTCACTTGAGTTGAGCTGGAAATCATATGGTCCTTCCACACTCTTGCTTCCTTTATTCTTCTTACCTGTGCTTGATTATTACTAAATTAATGTCTTAATGGCATAGTTATACCTGAAAGGAATCTGTAACCTGTTTCATGAGAAGGATGATTTGTTTTGTTCTTGCTGTTTTCATTTGGGGTTATCAAGCCTCCGAAATCTATTTAAAAATTCGTCTTGAAATGTCATATTGTGATGTGCCAAATAGGAGGACACCATTATTAGGTACACATAGCCGACCTCCATTCTTTTGTACAGTTCCCCATTCATATTCGGTAAACTGGGCACAACTGTTATCATTAGAGAATGGGTTCATTAGTATTTTCTGTTAGGCAATCTATTGACATAAAATGAATAAAATGAAGCATGACTAACTAGTTATACTTGTTAGTAATCATTAATGGGTCAGTTGTGTATAACAGTGCTCATGTTACACTGTTTAGGGAGGATGGATACATGAAACTGAAATTATACATATGGAATGTATCTTGCTTGTATGTCCCTAGCTGAACATTATATTTTTTTGCTAGAATCCATGTGTTATTTAAAAGCTTGTGTATTGGATTGAGAGAAAACACTTGCCGTGGAGGTTATGCTTTCACTAACTGTTATGATTATGGTACGCATGAGCGTGAGCATGATTCAATTATTAGTAAGTCTTCTTGAACATGTACACTTGATTTATGTGTGAAATGGTACATGTACACTCACACACTTAAAGAAACCATGGATTGGTTAAAACCCATATGTGATGTAGGTAACACACACATATTGAAAATGCATATGAATGAATTATGACATGCATATGTTTGGGTTTATATTTGCATGAATATGTATGTTGTTTGGCATTTTGGCTTAGTGTTATAAAGGAAACACTGTTATGGTTTTATTATGTGATGCACCGATGGCCAAATTGGACCATCATCGGCCTGGAGTGCCGTGGGTTGGTTTTCTTTTATTTATGTTTCTAAATGCATCACTTGGCACATTACTACACTGTTCTAGTGGTGGATACGGGCTGGAGTCCCGAATGGGTCCCCGCAAGGGAGGATGCGGATTTTTCACTTTACTTTTGCATATTGTGTTGCAAACTTAAAGAATGAATTAAATAAAAATATAATGAATAAGAACAGTGTAATTTACATTCTAGGATATCTCATCTGGAGTATGAGAATCTTGGATATCCGGTCTTGGGGAGACTGTGAGGATACAAAAACTCTGTGTGCGTTGTTGCCCCTGAACCCGATATTGAGGTTCTTCTCCTGGCCACGGTTTTAGGGAGAATCCGCCACTTTACCCGGGAGTGGTGTGTTAGTCACAGCTGTGAGTTTATGGTACCAAGGAAGTGGCACTTGTGGACGTGGGGTGTCCCTTGTGTCCCCGACATTAGATGTAGAGGTCTAATGTTCCGATGGATGGTGTTGTTTCCTGATATCGGTCGAGGGCTAAGTTGGAACTCAGTAATAAAATACAAATTGTGTGTTAAGCTACCCTGGGAACCTACTTGAACTCGGGGTTTGTACCCGTTTGGTGTATCCGCGGGCCACGGTAATTAAAAAGAGGAACTTAAGGATGTGTGCATCTAATAGGGCATGCATATGGAAAGATGGAACTTAAATGAAAGATAACAGAAGAAATCATACATTGCACATAATCATGCATTTTTCTGTTATGCATTAGATTATGCATGCTTGGATTATTCTTGATATCATGACATCATTTGGTGGTAGCATACGCTTTACTTTGTGAAATCATGTTGAAAGGTTTGGTTATTTAGCTATTGATATATGACACTGTTTACTGTTATTGACTGGTGAGTAAATGCAATCATTGGTAGTTATGGAAATTTAAATGTTGCAAATTTTATATCTGCACTCACTCAAATCACTGTATGAAATCTTATCCATGTTCTTTCTCTCACCTGGTTTCTTTAGAAGTAGTTGTGCTCAGAATTTCGGTTCTGACACCTTACTTTGTTGTTTTTTCACAGGAAATTATGAACAGTGAAGTTGGACATGCATCTGGGGATGGATGAGTTATACTTGGACTTGTCAGCTTCAGTAGAGGATATTGTGGCTCTTTCTTTTGTCTTTCAGTTCTTTTAAATTCTGTAATTGTTACTTTACTTTCAGAAAACCTCGTCTTTGAAATTTTATTATTCATTAATAAAAGAGTTTTAGTTGGTTGATATGGATGATAATTGCAACTTCGTTTGTGGTGGATGGGCTATCCAATGGAAAGTGGAACTGTGAGGACCCCAGATCTCTGGGAAGGTTTCTGCAACTCTTTAGAAAAAAAAAATCGCATTTTTAAAAGGGTCTGGATTGGGGTCGTTACAGTTTGAGACCCGAGTTTGAACAAACAAGGGCCTCCTTGCTATCATCTTTATCACCTCCTCCTATTCATGAGATTCTCACTAAACTTAGTGGAGAAGAGACTAGGCTAAACATGAGTAAAAATGTGAGTGTCCTTGCTACTTCTAGCAATGGTCAAGAAGAGTATTGCGCACTTGCCGCATCAAAACCAGGACACTATATCAAGCCATATAAACCTCCTCATTTTAATAAGAATAGAGGAGAATCAAAAATCATTTGCCATAATTGTAATGAGCCTGGTCATATTAGGCCTCAATGTCCTAGATACAAATATAGGCCTCAAGAAAAGCGTGTTGCCGCTACACCATCAAAACAAGATGAAGATACTTTGAATCTCAAAGACCTCACCAAATCATTATCTCAACTGACGGAGGCATTGCAACCACTGCTTAAAGGATCTACCTCAGGAGCGGCCATTGCAACCTCTTCTACTCCTGGTATGTGCTCTTGGCTTCTTGATTCAGGAGCTTTTTTTCATATGACCCCACATAGATCTATACTATCCAAATGTCAACTTAATTCAAATGCATCATTTGTTTCCACTGCCGATGGTATTGCCTTGGAAATAGAGGGTGTTGGAATTTTTAAAAATGATTTGTCAAAATATAACAACTTTTATATTCCGAAAATAAGACTTATACCAAAACTTCATCTTAATCTACTTTCTATTTCTCAAATCTCGGATCATGGATATGATGTCATTTTCTCATCAAGTAAATGTTGGGTGCAGGATCGCTAGTCCGAGAAATTGATTGGGGAAGGTTCTAGGCAAGGAGATCTCTATTATATGGATTTCCTTTGTATTCCAAAGGAATCATTTTGCAACACTGCCCAAACAAAATACATATGGACTTGGCATCATAGACTTGGGCATCCAAATATAAGAAAATTAAATTTTGTACCTATTACCAAGAATCTTTGTAAAGATAATTTTGAATGCAAAGAATGTTTACTTGGTAAAATGACAGTCTTGCCTTATGGTCAAAGAACTTTTTACTCCTCAATGCCTTTTGAATTAGTTCATTCGTATGTATGGGGTCCTGCTCCTGTAGCCTCTAAAGGAGGATTCTCCTACTATGTTGTGTTTATTGATGACTTCACTAGATATTGTTGGATTTACTTTCTTAAGTATAAATCAGATCTATTTGCAACCTTCAAAACATTCCATAACATGATTAAAAATCAATTTGAAAGTAAACTCAAAATTCTCAGAACTGACTCTGGAGGAGAATACTTGTCAAATGAGTTTAAACAATTTTTAGAAAACGAAAGAATTTTACATCAAAGATCATGTCCTAGAACCCCGCAACAAAATAGAATTTCAGAAAGGAAACACAGACATATTATGGAAACTACAAGGACTCTTCTTATTGCTAAAAATGTTCCAAAAAATCTTTGGGCTGAAGCTGCATTAACCTCAGTATATCTTATACATAGGATGTCTTCCAAAACTTTATCTAATGAAATTCCTTTTGAAAAATTATTCAAATATCAACCTGACTATCAAAGACTGAGAATCTTTGGTTGCAAATGTTATGTTTTGAATGATAAAGGAGATAAACTATCTTCTAAAGCTATTTCCTGTGCGTTCATTGGTTATTCAGAAACACAAAAAGAATTTAAATGTTATGATACCAAAAATGATAAACTTCTCATTTCAAGGAATGTTAATTTTGTTGAAAATGAAAGTGGATTTGAAGAAAACATGTCGGAAGACATAAACTCTGATTATTCTTTCTTGTTCAAACTATTGTCTAATGATGAAAATATTTATGTAGAACCTCTTATTGAAAATAGAACAACAGTTGAACCAATAGTATACACTAGAAGAAATCGAAATTCATCCAATGAAGGTGTAAATCAAAGTAATCATGAAGCATCAGAAATTCCTTCAGAACAAACCACTATTCGTAGATCAGAACAAACTTCAAGAATCCCAAATCAATTTGTGTCTTATGATTCATTCTCTCCTAAGCATAGAGCATGTCTTATAGCTATCCACCCATATTTTGAACCCTCATGTTACAATGAAGCAAAAAATTTACCTGAATGGCTAAAAGCTATGCACATAGAATTAGAAGCTCTTAAAGATGCTAATACTTGGGAAATTCTGGATTTACCTATAGGAAAGAAGACAATAGGTTGTAAATGGGTTTTTAAAGTAAAAACCAAAAGTGATGGATCCTTGGAAAGGCATAAAGCCTGGCTAGTTGTCAAAGGATATTCTCAAGAATACAGAGTAGATTACGAAGAAACTTTTGCTCCTGTTGCCAGAATGACCACTGTTCGAATGCTTGTAGCTATTTCAGCTATTAAAAATTGGAATATATTTCAAATGGATGATAAAAATGCATTTTTAAATGGGAATCTCAATGAAGAAGTATATATGGATATTCCACCTGGATTAATAATTCCTTCAGGTAAAGTGCTTAAATTAAAAAAGGCATTATATGGCTTCAAACAAGCACCTAAAGCTTGGTTTGATACTTTTAACAATGTTATTACAAGGTATGGTTTTAAACCATGCTATACTGATACAGCTTTGTTTATCAAGAACTCTTCTGCTGGTATTATAATTTTACTTTTATATGTTGATGATATGTTAATTACAGGTAGTGACAAGGAGGGAATCAAGAAAGTAAAACAGTTTTTGAAAAATTCTTTTGAAATGACAGATCTTGGGTATCTAACATACTTTCTTGGTATAAAAGTTTCATACTCTAACCGAGGATATATATTGTCACAAACAAAGTTTGTTTCAGATATTATTGACAGGTCAGGACTTTCAGATGATAAAGTTGTTGATACTCCAGAGATTGTCGGAATGAAAATATGAGCCGATGATGGAGTTCCTTTGGACAATCCAACTCCCTTCAGACAGCTAGTGGGATCTCTTATGTATTTAAGTATTACAAGACCAGACATAGCACATGTTGTACATATAGTCAGTCAATTTCAACACGCTCCAACATCAACTCATATGAGTGCAGTCATGAGAATTATTAAATACATCAGAGGCACTATAAATAAGGGAGTATTTCTGTCATCTTCCTCCTCCTTAGATCTTATTGCATATTCTGATGCTGATTGGGGAGGAGATCCAAATAACAGGCGCTCAACAGCTGGTTTTTGTATGTTTTTAGGTGAATCTTTGATTTCATGGAGGTGCAAGAAACAACAAAAGGTGTCATTATCATCTACAGAAGTTGAATATAGAGCAATGGCAACTACTACTATGGAAGTCGTGTGGCTCAAACAGTTGATTTCAGATATGGGGATTCACCTTCAGAATCCTACAAGATTGTGCTGTGACAATAAGAGTTCGATATACATTGCTCGAAATCATACATTTCATGAAAGAACTAAGCATATAGAGATGGATTGCCATTTTGTTCGTGAAGAATATTTGAAGAAGACTATTGATTTTCCCTATGTGACATCAGAATATCAACTTGCTGACTTCTTCACCAAGGCACTGTGCTCACCAAGATTCAACTTTTTACTTGACAAACTTTCGGTGATTTCACCATAAGTTTGAGGGAGACTGTTAGAAAATAACATATATATGTATATACTTGAATATATATATATATATATATTTATTTATTTATATATATATATACATACTTTTCGTAATACAAGAGTATGTATATGTATATATATATATGTATATAACTATATATTTAAAGTATATACTTATATTCTTGTAATACTTTTTTATTTATTTATTTTTGTAATTTTATTTCTTTCTTATTTTTTTGTCTTTTTGTCAAACAGTCATAATTGACTAGAGCTATTGGGCTGTCAAAACAGCCAACAACCTTTTTGTCAGGTTCTGTCAAACAGTCAAAATGTTGACTGTTTGAATAGAGCTGTTGGGCTACTTCCAACGGCTCTAATTAGAGTTGTTGGGAGTAGCCCAACAGCTACTCCAATAGCTCCTCTCATGTAATCTCTCTATAAATAAGGGCATGTTGCCCATTGTAATTTAAATATAAAGGTAGAGGGGTTTACCTCTTACATATTCAGATTCAAGTGCATTTATGCACTATTCTTATGTTTGTGTTGTGGAGCATTTTGTATGCTATTTTAGTTTACCATATTGGGTGAATGTATGTTTTGTCAAGTTGTTTGTAGACTTGATTGTGTGTAAGACTCTTTACAGTATTTTCTCCCAGATCCAGAGACAATTGGGGCGGGTCCCCATACATCAGAACAAATTATCTCAAAAGGTTTTGAAGCTCTCTTATTAATGGAATGAAAAGGCAATACATGACTTTTGCATGAAAGACAACTGGAACACTTCTGACTTTTTTTATCCCCATTGAGACTTTCTTTTGGAATGAGATTATTAGAGACAAGTTTCTCAATAAAATGACTCCCACAATGTTCTAATCGACTATGCCATAAGTCTTATTACATTCAGAAATACTAAAAACATTTGCAGAAGAGGAGAAACACGACTCTAATGAAGACTTTGAATCCTGATGAGAAGGACGGACGGAATGACATGGAGCTTCTTCAAAGACATGCATATTGCCTCGTCTCTTTCCTTCAGCGAATGTTTCCCTCGTGCGTAGGTCCTTGACCTGCACAGAGAAGGGAGTGAATTCAACTGAAGCATGATTATCATCAATAAGTTTGGAAACACAGACAATATTTTTCTTGATGTCGGGAGTATAAAGATCAGAAAGTACAAGAGTAGAATGTGACATGGGAATGGCAGTTTTTCCAACATGAGAAACAGGAAGGTGGGATCCATCACCAGTGACAATCTTACTCTTGCCAAAATAAGGAATAGGGTTAGAAAGTTTACCTGCATCACCTGTCACATGAGTTGCTGCCCCTGATTCGACAAATCAAGTGCCTTCATCACTCTGCTTCAATTTTAATTCTGACAAGGCGGATATCAGCAGATCTTTAATCTCTCCATTGTCTCTGATATTTGTGAACTTTCTTTTGGTTTCTGTCTGTGGAGCCTTTCCTTTATTTTCTGGATTATGCCAACAATTCGCCTTGATATGCCCCCTTTTGTTACAAAGGAAGCAAGTGGGGATGGGTCTTTGTCCCTGCGCATGAGTCAAAATATTTGGAGTGGGAAGTAAACCACGTCCTCCGTGTCCACTTCGCCATTGCCCCCCTCGTCCTCGTCCTCGACCGTAAGTTACTCCTGTGGCAAAAACTTCTTGGAAATTTGTATGAACATGAGTTTCTTCAGAAAAACCCTTCAGAGTCATTTTATACTGGATCAATTTAGCTCGTAACTCATCAAAGGTAGGAAGGACAGGCAGACACAATAGTGAAGTGACAATCATATTGTAGTCAGATCCCAATCCACTCAGAGTTTGTTGCACCATATCACTGTCACTTACCGTACATCCTATAACTGCAAGTTGATCTGTGATATTCTTCATCTTGTTCAGATATTCCATGATGGTCATGGAATCTTTTCTCAGCAACTGAAATTCCATCTTGAGAAAAACCATCCTCGCTTGTGAAACTTGTGAATACGTCTGAATCAATCGCTCCCAGAGTTACAGGGTTGTACAATTGTCAGGAATAGCAACAAGGACCTCTTAAGACAAGGTAGAAGTGATGTATACAACTACTGATTGATCTTTCCTTTCCCAGTTGAGGTATTCTGCATTTTTGACATACACAATTGAACTCTCCCCTTTATCATCTTTCTCTTCTCTCGTGACAAATTATGGTGGGACTGGAGTGGTTCCATCCAGGTGACCTAAGAGACCTTGGTTCCTTATAAAAGGAATGATTTGTCTCTTCCAAATCAAGAAGTTTGAGGTATTCAACTTTTCAGAAACGAGTTGATTGAGAAAGCTTGAAGAAATATTCGATTAAGAAGAATAAGAGTCCATTGAGAAATAAAATTCAACAAGAGTGTTTACGAAGTGCTCAGCCTTTTTTCTTTTTTTTCTTTTTTTTTTTAACAAGAGATCGCAGGCTGTCAGATTCAGAAGAGAGTCAGACCTGAGCTTTCCTTTACACTCTTGAAAGATTAGAGATTGACGTGATGAAAATTACTTCCATACGTTAGATATATTTTCAGGCAAATATAGAAAATGAGAATCAGAAGAAAGGAAAATCACACAACAAAAAAAAAATAATTACCGAGAAGGGCTTGATATCTGAATATGCAGAATAAATGCGTGGAGAAGATTGGGCAAAAGAGACAGATCTGGTGCACCAGATCAAATAACGCCAGACAAAAGAAGACAGATCTGGAATAGGAATCGTGGGTTGTTTCTGTGTTTCACGTGAATCGATTTCAGCGATTCACGTGAAATAGAATTGCCCCTTTTTAACACGCAGTATATATGTGAACAGGATTCACGTGAATCTCAGATCCATGTGAATGTTAGGCCCACGTGGGACATGGGTACACAGAAAAATTCAGAAAATAGATGAAGGAACGAGAAAGAAGGAGAAAAAAAATGAAGAAGAGTAGAAGAGGAGGGACGAAAAACCTCAAATCTCTGATCGTCGCACCTTTCGAAAGCCTCTTCAGCCCTTAGATGGATCTCCGCTCTTATACCATGTTAGAATCTTTTCTGATACCTGTATTGAGAAAAGAGAGAGAGAGAGAGAACAGAAGAAGAAAGGGAAGAAGGGGCTGCGGCTGTCACGATTTCAACTATTGAAATCGTGACCTAAACTTTCATTAATATGTTCAAGAAACAATATGGATCCGGGTCAGGTGCATTGTCCAGACCCGAATAAAATAAAACTTTACAAACTACTGTACATACAAAAGGTGTATTCGGGTCAGGTCCTAATAACCCAGAATACACTTTTCACAACTTTCATTGTGGTAGTAGCCATGAACCGGTACTCAGCTTGAGTTGAAGAAAAAAAGACCTTCTATTGCTTTTTGCACCTCCATGAGATCAACGATTCACCTAAGAAAACACAAAAACTTGTGGTTGAGCGTCTATTGTTAGGATCACCTCCCCAGTATGCATCTGTATAGGCAAATAAATTTAATGTAGAAGAGGAAGACATAAACAGGCCTTTAGAGAGAGAATTTTTAAAATATTTAATAATACGCAAAACAGTTCCCATGTGAGCAATGTAATAAAACAAGAAGATTTTAATCACAAACCAAAGGTTCTCCAATCCTCAAGAAAGTGTTCTCTCGAGGAACACACAACATCTACAAAAAGAACCACAAAGTGTTCCATAGGATCACTCTCACAAACCCCACAAAGGAGACAATAAAAAATATAATTTATTTAACAAAGAGAGTGTGCCAAAAGGCTTACAAAACAAAGGAGAGAACACCCCTATTTATACAAGGGCAAAAAGTGAGATTAAAAGAAAGAGTAGAGAGGGAGCAAGGCTCCCAACGGCTAGAATTTCTAGCCGTTGAGAGCAGTCAAACTTAGTTTGACTTCTCCTTATATTACATATATTATTTATATGTTTAATAAATTTATATGTAATATATATACACGTATATATACACAAATACATGTATGTATATATATTATTATATATAAATAAGTATAAATATATTTACATTTTAACACTCCTCTTCAAATTTACGGTAGGATAACCGAAAGTTTGCTTAAAAGGAAGTAAAACTTAGGGGCAGAGAGAGGTTTGGTAAAGAAGTCCACCAACTGGTACTCTGATGTGACATAAAACAGATCAATAGTTTTTTTAAGATATTCCGCTCGAACGTAATGACAATCCATCTCGATGTTCGTTCTTTCGTGAAACGTGTTTTTGCTGGCAATGTAGATAGCACTCTTATTGTCGCAGCACATCTTTGAAGCTCCTAGAAACTTTCATATCAGCCAATAGTCTTCGCAGCCACACAACTTCCATTATGGCAGTAGTCATTGACCTGGTATTCAGCTTCAGTTGAAGAAAGATAGACCTTATGTTGTTTTCTGCACTTCCATAACATCAACGATTCACCTAAGAAAACACAAAAACCTATGGTTGAGTGTTTATTGTTTGGATCACCTCCCCAATCGGTATCTCTATAGGCAAGTAAATCTAATGCAGAAGAGGAAAACATAAACATGCCTTTAGAGAGAATTTTTAAGATATCTAATAATACGCAAAACCGCTCTCATGTGAACAGTTGTGGGACCGTAATGAAATTGACTAGCTTTGTGTACAGCATGTGCTATATCAGGTCTAGTAAAAGTTAGATAAGAAAGAGCTTTGATAAGTTGTCTATAAGGAGTTGGATCATCCAGAGGCTCCCCATCATCAATTCTCATCGTAACATTTGTTACTTCAAGGGTGTCAATTTTCTTATCATCTAATATTCTAGACCAGAGAATAATATAAAAAACAAACTTAGATTGAGATAATAAATACCCTTTAGGAGAATAAGCAACTTCGATTCCTAAAAAGTAGCGTAGAAATTCCAAATAAGTCATTTCAATACTAGCTTTAAGAATATTTTTGATATATTGAACTCCTTGATTGTCGCCTCCAGTGATTATCATGTCATCTACATAGACTAGCAGAACGACACTACCTGCATTAGAATCCTTAATAAACAAAGCAGTGTCAATCAAGCAAGATCTAAAACTAATATCAAACATAACTTTACTGAATCTATCATAACAGGCTTTAGGTACATGTTTCAACCCATATAATTTCTTTTGAAGGCGAAGAGTCTTTCCTTGAGAAAGACTTATACCAAGGGGTGCCTCCATGTACACTTCTTCCATAAGATTTTTATTTAAAATTTGCATTTTTAACATCCATTTGATATATAGACCTGCTACTTCAATAAGAGTTCTAGCCATGGTCATACGGGCAGCTGGTGTAAAGGTTTCTTCATAATCAATGTCATGTTCTTGCAAATATCTCTTTGCAACTAACCTAGCTTTATATCGCTCAAGGGTTCTATCACTCTTAGTTTTTATTTTATATACCCATCTACAACCTATGGGTTTCTTTCCTAGTGAAAGATTTTGAATAGACAAAGTTTGAGCCTTTTCCAAGGCTTCAAGTTCTACCTTCATAGCTTCAACCCATTCAGAATGTTCTTTAGCATGAGCGTACGATGAGGGTTCTACATATGAGTAAATCAGAGCTATGCATGTTTGATATTTTGAAGAAAATGAATCATAGGATACAATTTTGATAGGGGTTTTGATACTCTAGATGATTTCCTAATTTGCAATTCATCTTTACTAAGGTTAGAAAACTTTTCAAGTGCACATGGGTTTTGATTTCCCCGCCTAGAATATTGCATACACGTTTGATCATTGAGCGGCAATTCATCAAGTGGTTCATAGTCGCTAGATTCAATAGTGTTCTCCAAATCATGCTCATAATCACAGTTGTCAATATCTTGCTTTGAAACAAGGTCTAACAAAAAAGAATACTCGGTTACTTCCTTTAGTTGATCCTTATCAAATAAATTTTCTTTTTCTAAGAAGGTACATTTCGAGAGATGTATAATTTTTCATTTTTAGAATCATAATACCTATATTTTTTTTAGTTATCGGCATAACCAAAGAAGGCACGAGGAATAGCTCTAGGAGAAAACTTGTCATTCTTATTGATAAAAATAAAGCATTTGCAACCAAAAATTCGTAATCTTGAATAATCAGAGGAGAGTTTAAAGAGTTTTTCGGTCAGTGAAATATTGTGTAAAGAAGAAGATGGCATTATGTTTATAAGATAAACAACAGAACAACTTCTACTTAAAAAACCTTAGGCACGTAGCTGTTAAAATGTAAATTGTATATAAATTGTAATATAATATATATATATAATAATATTATATATTATTATTATTATTATAGTTTTTTTTCTTTAATATTTTTTTGTTTCTTTTTAGTATCTAATTCAATAGGAACTAGATTGTTTTTCAGTCAAGTTCTTAGTTGGAACTTGACTGACTTGTAGCTGTTGGACTCTAGTCCAACGGCTATAATAAGAGCCATTGAATTGAACTACAGTCCAACCACTCTTCTTGTGAGAGTTCCAAATGAGCTCTCCTCTCTCTCTTCTTTGTATAAATAGGGGTGAACCCCCTCAATGTAGTTTTAACTTGAATGTTTCTTAAGCATTTTTATTATCAATAAAGATTTATTTATTTATTATTGTGTTCTTCCTTTTATACCCTTTTATGGGTTTGCTTAAAGTGTCTTTATAGACATTCTTTTGGTGGATTCAAGTGCATTTGTGGAAGACCATCATTTCATTACATGGTATCAGAGCCATGGAGATCGTAGATCTTGAAGAGCTTTTGTCTCATTTTTTGTGTACTTGCAAAAGGTGCTTCATCACATTGTTCTTGGCTAAAAAAGAATCGTTGAAGAAATGAGGCAATTGAAGAACCTCTTTTACTACAAAAAATTGTATTTCATCCTCTCTTTTATTCTCTTTTTCTTCTCTCATCTAATTCTTTCTCGCCCTTGTAAAAGATGGATGATAATGATAAGATCACCATCATACCTATAAAGTTAAATTATACTAATTATTTAATGTGGGTTTCGATTATGAAGCATCACATTTGGGGAAAAGGGCTATGGGGTATAGTGAATGGTTCCAATTCGGAACCTAAACTATCTCTCACTAAAATAGAGGGTGATAAAAAAGTTCCTCTAACGAAAGAGGAGAAGAGCAAGGCGCTAGCCACTTATAAAAATAAATGGAAAGAATGGAGGATAGGGCATGCAAAATTATGTCATGGCTAATTAATAGCGTAGACATTAAAAAATGCTCTAGTCTTGCTAAGTTCGAACATGTCGATAAGGCTTAGGAATATCTTAAAAATATGTATTCCCTCAAAGATATTGCACATGTGTGCAATTTACAAGACAAAGTTCGAATAATGACTCAAAAGGATAAAACCATTCGAGAATATTACAATGAGTTATCCGAACTTTGGGAAGAATTGACTCTTTTAGAACCAAAATGGCATTGTCCCGAAGACATTGAGCTCCGTAAAAAACAACTTGATATGAAGCATTTTTATCAATTTATAAACGGTTTAAGACCGGAATTTGAGTCGACTAAATCAGCTCTTCTTCATCGAGGAAAAGTTTCCGCTATCGTTGATACTGTAGAGAAACTAACTATGGAGGAAAATAGAATTAAAAAGAATACTCCAAAACTAGAAGATGATTTTGTTTTATCTGTGTCTAGACCGGGTAATCATGTACGCTCTTATAGGTCACCTCATTTCAACAAACAAAATGGTGACTTTGACACGAGAAAAGTCATTTGTCACCATTGTCATGAACCAGGGCACTATAGGCCTCAGTGTTCTAAACTTAAAGAGCTAAGAGAAAAGAGAGTCGCGATTGTTAGATCAGAACCCAAAGATCAAGATGCACCGGTTTCTATGACTCAATTGATAGAGATTCTTCAACCCCTTATCAAAGGAGCTATTTCCTCATCTAAAGCCTCAACTGGAGCAGTTGTGTCATCCTTTTCCGATCCAAGTAACTTTCCTTAGCTTCTTGACTCTGGTGCTTCTTTTCATATGACTCCAAATGACAATAGCTTACCGAATGTTTCAAAAATAAGTCAAGTGTGTCAAAAAAATTTACAGTTGATGGAACCTCTATTGAAATAGAAGGAATAGAAAATTTTGAAAAGGTCCATAAAACTAAGAAATTTTTTATTTTAGAAGTTAGATATATTCTTATACTGAATTTAAATCTTTTATCTATTTCTCAAATAATTGATTATGGATGTAATGTCTCATTTTCTTCTCATGGATGTTGGGTACAGGATCGCCAAACAGGAAAGCTAATTGAGGAAGGACATAGAGAAGGACTCTGTTACATGGATTTTTTGGATTTGTCTAAGAATGTTTTTTGTTAGAATATTCAAAAAATAGAGTTGGATTTGTAGCACAAAAGACTTGGTCATCTTCATATGGCCAAAATCCAACATTTTCCTAGTCTTGAAAAATTTTGTAATTCTGAAAATTTTACTTATAAAGACTGTATTCTTGGCAAAATAAAAAGATTATCATTTCATGATAGAACCTTTGTTTCTTCTAGACCACTTAATTAGTTCATTCGGATATTTGGGGTCCTATACCAATTGTTTTGAAAGGTGGATTTGCATATTATGTCATTTTTGTTGATGATTTTTCTAGGCATACTTGGATTTACTTAAACATAAATCGGAAGTTTTTTCATACTTTCAAACATTTCATAACATGGTTAAAAATAAATTTTAAAATGATATATCAATTTTTCGCAAAGATTCAGGGAGAGAATTTATGTCCAAAGAATTCAAAAATTATCGCAGTTTACATGGCATTACGCATCAAAGGTCTTGTCCATACACACCACAACAAAATGGACTAGTTGAACGTAAACAGCGATACATCATGGAAACAACTAGGACTTTATTAATAGCAAATCATGTTTCAAAGTAATTTTGGGCAGAAGTTATAGTAACTGCTACTTATCTCATTAATTTAATGCCATCCTCTTTGAAAAATATAACTTCAATTAAAAAACTTGTGAATCTTTCTCCTGATTACTCTAGATTGAGAGTGTTTGGATGCAAGTGTTTTGTTTTTACTAACAAAAATGACAAACTCTCTTCCCGTGCGATTCCCTATACCTTTTTAAGATATGCCAATAATAGAAAAAGCTATAGGTGTTTTGACCTTCAAAATGAACTATATGTATTAAGAAATGTATCTTTCCTTGAAAAAGAAAGCTTCTTTGATTTTGAAAAACCTAAGAAAGTCATTGAATATTCTTTCCTAATAGATTTGACCTCAAAATCTATTGAATATGATCTTGAATGTGACTTTGGCGATGATCAAAGTACAATGAACACAATGATGACAATAAAGAGGAAATCCATAAGGATGTTGGTTTACAATATTCTAGACGAAGAGAGTCAAATCTTCCATGTGCACTAGAAAAATATTCTGAAGTATCCACCAGAAGGTTATCCCGAGTTTCGAGGCCTCCTGAAAAATGTTATACAAATCATTTTCACCAACATATAAGGCAGTTATTGCATTAATACACTCATATGAAGAACCATCATCGTACTCTCAAGACAAAAATCATGTAGAATGGGTAGAAGCCATAAAAACTGAGTTGGATGCACTTGAAAAGGCTTCTACTTGAACTATTCAAGATCTTCCTCTAGGTAAGAAACCTATAGGTTGTCGATAGGTTTACAAAGTTAAAACCAAGAGTGATAGAACTCTTGAAAGATATAAAGCTCGACTAGTGGCCAAAGGCTATGCCCAAGAATATTGCATTTATTATGAAGAAACCTTTGCCTCAGTTACTCGTATGACCACTGTCAGAACCTTAATTGCCTTGGCTTCCATAAGAAAATGGCTCATATTTCAAATGGATCTCAAAAATGCATTTCTAAATGAAAACCTAGTAGAAGTATACATGGAAGCCCTACTTGGTATTAGTATTCTCAAGGGTAAAGCTCTTCGTTTAGAAAAAGCTCTTTATGGTCTTAAACAAGACCCAAAAGCTTGATATGATAGGTTTAGTCAGGTTATACTTAATATTGGTTTTCAATCCTATTTGACTGACACTGCTTTGTTTATTAAGAATTTTGATGCAGGGATTATAATGCTTCTTTTCTATGTGTATGACATGATCATCACCGGAGGCAATAAACAGGGAGTTGAAAACATCAAAAATCTTCTTAAAACTCATTTTGAAATAACTGATTTAAGTTTATTATGATATTTTTTAAAAATTGAAGTTGCTTATTGCCCTCGTGGGTATTTAATGTCTCAATCTAAATTTGCTTTTGATATTGTTTTCAAGTCTGGAATCACAGACGATAAGAAAGTGGACACTCCAGAAGTTGTCAACGTTAAAATGAGAATTGATGATGAAGAACTTCTTGATGATCCTACTCCTTACTGACAGCTTATCGAAGCTCTTTCTTATCTTTTCATTACTAGGCCAGATATAACACATGTTCACACAGCGAGTCAGTTTCATCATTCTCCCACCTCTATGCATATAGGAGCAGTTTTGTGTATTATTAGATATTTAAAGTTCTCTCTTTTATGAGAACTCTTCTTGTCTGCTTCATCGTCTTTAAATTTACTTGCATATACTGATGCGGATTGGGGAGGTAATCCCAATAATAAGTACAATCACTAGTTTTTATGTATTTTTAGGTGAATCCTGAATTTCATGGAGGTGCAAGAAGCAACAGAAAGTTTTTCTTTCCTCCACCGAAGCCGAATACAGAGTCATGGCAACCACCACTATGAAAGTTGTTTGGGTCAGACTCCTACTAGCGGATACGGGAGCCGAAGCGATGCAAGCTTCAAAAATGTGTTGTGACAACAAAAGTGCGATCTACATTGCAAGCAACCGAACATTTCACGAGCGCACCAAACACATCGAGATGGATTGTCACTATGTCATGGAGGAATACTTACATAGAATAATTGATCTGCCATATGTTACATCAAAGTACAAATTAGCATACTTTTTCACTAAGCCTCTCGCTGCTCCCAGATTTCACTTTCTCTTAGACAAACTTTCGCTCATTGTACTATAAGTTTGAGGGAGAGTGTTAAAATGTAAATTGTATATAAAGTGTAATATATATATATATAATAATATTATTATTATATATTATTATTATATATATTTTTCTTTAATATTTTTTTGTTTCTTTTTAGTATCCTAGTTGGAACTTGACTAACTTGTAGTAGTTGGACTCTAGTCCAACGGCTATAATAATAGTCGTTGGACTAAAGTTAGTCCAACGACTCTTCTTGTCTCCTCTCTCCCTCTTCTTTGTATAAATAGGGGTGAACCCCTTAATGTATTTTTAACTTGAATGCTTCTTAAGCATTTTTATTATCAATAAAGATTTATTCATTTATTATTGTGTTCTTACTTTTATACCTTTTTATGGGTTTGCTTGAAATGTCTTTATAGACATTCTTTTGGTGGATTCAAGTGCATTTGTGGAAGACCACAATTTCATTACAACAACTGCCAATAAGTAAAGTCCTTTAAATTTTAATAATGTGCCGATATTTTCTCTCAGCTAAGTCATTTTGTTGTTATGTATGTCGACATGATCTTTGATGCGTGATGTCATGTGAGTAGAGATAATTTTTAAATTATTTTGAAAACAAAAATTCCTCCTAAATCAGTACGAAATATAGAAATATCATTTTCAAATCTATTTTTGACCATCTTATCGAAATTTTGAAAATGAAAAAATACTTCAGATTTATGTTTAAGAAAGTAAATTCAAGTATATCTAGTACAGTCATCCATAAAATAACATAATATGCATATCCACATTTAGACACAACTAGTGTTGGACCCCAAACATCCAAATGAACCAACTCAAATGGTTCAGATGAGACAAAAGTTTTATCCTTGAAAGGTAATCTTTTCATTTTTCCTAGAAAACAGATTTCACAAGTGAAATAATTAATATTACAAAAAAATTTCAAACTTAGAAAAATTGGAATTTTAGATAGAGTGGGATGTCCTAGTCTTCTATGCCATAATTTTAAATCCATTTTTTGGACATTACAACAAAAAGCATCTTTCGGTATCTCCAAATAATTCATATAGTAGAGACCTCTCTCTCTATGGCCTTACCCAATCAACTTCCCTGACTGGCAATCCTACACCAAACATTCATTTAAAGAGGAGATATTAGAACCATAATCGGATATTTGAGATACGGATAAGATATTCAAATTTAATTTAGGAACGTATCTAATTTTTTGAATGAGAAACCTTTTTTAGTTTGAAAGATCTTTTTCAAAACTTCCTATTCCTTTGATTTCAAGAGGAATACCATCGGCTTAAACACTTTTAACATGCTTCAATTGCTATAGCATTCGGATAAAATATCAGTGTTTGGGATCATATGAAAATATGCATCATAATCAAGAAGCCAAAGAATCTTACCTGGGTCCGAATAAGATGATATTGCGGCCCCAGCTGAGGAAGATGACCTTCTAAAAAGAGGTTGAAGGACTTCAACTAATGGAGCTAGAGACATGCTTCCAATACATGATTCTTGAGGTGTGGGAATGTCCTTGTCCTTTGATTATTGAGGAAAACCAACCGACACAACCTTTTCAAATGTCCCTTTTAGTTTAGGACATTAAGTCTTAGTGTGTCCCGGTTCATGACAAAATAACAAATGATTTTCTTTTTTTCATAGTAATTTCCTTGTCTTCTATAGTGAGGTGCTTATATACACAAACATAGTTTCCTGGTCGAGAAACAGCTAAGACCAAGTCATCTTCACTTTTGCTTACATGCTTTTTCAATCTATTTTCTTCTATACTCAACTCTTCTATAGTGTCTTCAATAGAGGGCACTTTTCCTCTATGAAGAAGAAGAGACTTTGTAGATTCAAATTCCAAACTTAGACTGTTAATGAATTGATAAAAGTATTATGCATCTATTTGCCTTTGGCGGAGTTCCCTGTCTTCGGGATAATACCACTTTGGCTCTAGAAGAGTCAATTCTTCCCAAAGTTCGGATAGGTCATTATAATATTCTCTAATAATTTTATTCCCTTAAACCATAGTCTGAACTCTCTTGTGCACATTGCATACATGTGCAATATCTTTAAGAGAATACATTCTCTTAAAATAATCCCAAGCCTTGTTGGCATGATCAAATTTAGCAAGGCTTGAACATTTTTTTACATCCATACTACTAATAAGCCAAGATATGATTTTGGCATGTTCCCTCCTTCACTTCTTCCCATAAGTGGTTATAGCCTTAGATTTCTCATTTTCGATTAGAAAAACTTTTTTCTCATCCTCTACCTTAGTGAGAACTAGCTTGGGTTCTGGCTCGGATCCATCTACTAGTCCCCACAATCCCTTTCCCCAAATAAGGTGTTTAATGATAGAAGTCCATGTTACATAATTGAAATCATTGAGTTTTATTGGTTTTATGGTAATATTTTCATTGTCATCCATTTTTACAAGGGCTAAGAGAGGAGAGATAATGAGCACGAGCACTCCTCCACCAAAGAATTTTACAATCACTTGAACGCTTGCAAGATCACCAACACTTTTGATGAAGATACTTCAAATGGGATTCAACACAACCTGGCTCTAATACCATGTAATAAAACAAGACTTCAATCACGAACCAAAGGTTATCTAAATCTTCCATGAAAGTGTTCTCTCAAGGAACACACAACATTCACAAAGAGAACCATAAAGTGTTCCAAAGGATCACTCTCACAAACTCCACAAAGGGGATACGATAAAAAATATAATTTGTTAACAAAAAGAGTGTAAAAAGACTTACCATACAAAGGGGAGAACACCCCTATTTATATACAAGGGAGAGAGAGAGTGAAGACGGAGCAATGCTCCCAACAGCTAGAATTTCTAGCCATTGGGAGCAGTCAAACTTTGTTTGACTTCTCCCTATATTACATACATTATTTATATGTTTAATAAATATATGTAATATATATTATATTTATATAAGTATATATATATACATACATACATACGTATACATGTATGTATATATACTATCATATATATAAGTATAAATGTATGTACATTTTAATAAATGTGTCCAAAATCTAAGTATAAAAAAGGATACCATGGAAAAGATCCTCAAATTTCTGGGGTTGGTCAGACCAGAAATCCCTGCGTCTGAGATCCGAGGCTCTCAAATGACCCCAACTTCAGAAAATTTAAATTCATTAAGTGCAGATATTTTGTTGAAGAAACAATGCTTACACAATCTTCATTTCAGCAATTTCTGAAAGATTAAGAGAATTTGCTTTTGCAAGATATCTCGAATGAAGTGAATATTCCTCTGAGGGAGATAATGGAGGAAGACCAAGGTCACCAAATCCAAGAAATCTAGCACAATTCCAGCTAGCTTGAGCTTGAGCAGCCTTTTCCCATTGTTCCTGGCGCTTCTGATCTGGATCCTTTATCAATGACATGAACGCAGGATCGAGGTATGAATCCAAGAATGATGTATTTCTGTAAAAAAAAATTGTTTTCATAAAGCCAGATAATTAATGAAGGCAAAAAGCAAGATCAGTTAAACAAAGCTACAATAACAGAACACTGCCGGAACATCGATTAATATCAACTCTCAGTTAGATCAACAAAGAAAGCAAAGATGGTAAGGAAGCAGATGCACTTGAAGGTAATGCCGGTCCAAGGAAATTTATAAGTAGACAGCAAAAGACAACTATAACACTGATATTTCATCTGCAGTACCTTCGTTAAGATAAAAGCAAAGAACCTGCTAGAAGACAATCAAAGATCGTTTTTCCTGATTGTTTGAGAGGGCAAGTAAAAAATATTTTGCTCTAGAACGGGGCAGATTAAATAAAACATCGTGTTTTATAAGAGAAAGAAAAAAGAATATTTACAGCACATCCCACATAGATCTGCAGGTTCAGATCAAAAAGACACTTGAAATTATAATTTTTGAAGGGTCTTAACCAGTGACAACTTTTTGGGGAATAGGATGACCACAGCTTGGTCACACACATACACACATACATGTTAAATGTTAAAGTGTGTATATATATATATATATATATATTGAAATACATATACATATGTATATATGTATATGTATCTCAATATATATATATATGAATATATTTACTTACTTCCTATTTTTTGTTTCTTTTTACCCGAAAAGGGTATTTCTGTAAATTCCTATTTTACGCATATTCCCCTTGGAATATGATTGTAATTCTTTTTTATTTGTACTTTTTTTTCTTTCTTTTTTTCTTTTTTCTTTTCTTTCTTTTTTTCTTTTTTCTTTTTTTTTTTTCTTTTTCTTTTTTGGTTTTTGCGCCACATAGGGAGGCTCCCCAAAGAGTCGTTGGGGAGCCTCCAACGGTCACATATGTGACCATTGGGGGCTCCCAACGACTCTCTTGGGAGCCCCCTTTTGTGGCTCCTTTGTGTGATTATAAATAGGGGTTTCACCCCCTTTGTATTTTTCATGGCTTTCAGTCAAAGCCCAAGTGCTCAATAAAGTGATTCCAATATTTTTTTATGTCGTTGTGCATTTGAGAGTTGTGCCGAGTTTGTTATCAAGAATATTAAGGTCTTGATCTTAGTATCTTGTTAGAGATACTTTTACATGGTATCAGAGTCTCGTTGAAGAAGGATGATCATGCATCTCTTCTTTTTTGAAGTGCCTCGAAAAACGTGCCTTCAAGCTATTTGAGTTTGAAGTGGATCATCTTCTTCGAACAATATTTTAGAAGCCTCTTTTGTCAAGAAAGCGTTGGAAATCTTTTGAGGTACGTGTTATTTTTTATCTTCTACCCTCTCTAATGGGTGAAAAAGACTCTCACTTCTCCCTTGGTTTTAAACTTAGCGGTTCGAACTATCATGTTTGGGCCGGCAATATAGAAGCCCATATCAAAGGAAAGGGCCTTTGGGGGTACGTTCAAGGTTTAATACCGGAACCGGAACCCAAACTTATCATTATTGAAAAAGGGGATATTAAGATTCTTGAAGGGGAAGATAGACAAAAAGCCCTAGAAGATTATTAAAAAAAGCATGATGAGTGAGAGATGAAGAACTTCAAGATCTTGTCTTGGATTTTTTCATCCGTAGAAACCAAGATCAAGGCCAACATCATTAAGTTCAAAAAGGCTCTGAAGCTTGGTTGTACTTTGAAAAGATGTATACTTCAAGGGATTTATCACACAAATATTACCTCCAAAAGAAGGCATTGACCCTTCAACAAAACGATTTGTCTATTCGGGAATATTTTGCTGAACTATCGTCTATTTGGGACGAGCTAGCTATGCTCGAACCAAAATGGAGCGGAGAAGCAATTGAGTTAAGACACAAACAACTCGAGGAAGATCGATTCTTCAATTTTTTAAATGGACTTAGACCCGAATTTGAACAAATTTGGTCCTCTCTTCTATCCGCCTTAATATCTCCTTTTATTGAAGATGTAATCACTAAGCTAAGTGGTGAAGAAACCCGTATGGGGATTAATAAAAATAATCCTAGCATCCTTGTTGCATCTTCTTCTTAAGATGATTGTAAAGGGGTTAATGCTGTGTCAAGACCCGGAAATAATATGAAGGCCTAAAAACCTCCTCATTTCAAAAATCAAGGTCAAGAAGGAAATGATCGATATGGCAAAAGAGACTATAGCAAATTAAGTTGTCATTTTTGTAAAGAACCCGGGCATATCAAACCATTTGCCCCAAATGGAAGAAAATACTTGTTGCGGCTATGGCATCCCAACCAGAGGAACGACCATCTTCATCAAATGGGGCTCTTTCCATTCAACAAATTGTGGATGCTCTACAACCTCTTCTCAAGGGAGGCATTTCTAAAGCAGCTATGTCATCCTCCTCACCTCCTGGTAAGACATCTTGGCTCCTAGATTCCGGTGCATCTTTTCACATGACTCCAAGTGCTTGTTCTCTTTCCGATTTTTCTAAAATTTATCTTCCATCTTTTGTCTCAACGGCGGATGAAACACATCTTGAAATTAAAGAAATAGGCAATTTTGAAAAACAAGACTTTTTTATTCCAAAAATTTGTCTTATACCAAAACTAAACTTAAATTTACTTCCGGTCTCTCAACTCTCGGACTATGGTTGTGATATAAAATTCTGTTCTAATAAATGTTGGATACAGGATCGGCAGTCCGGTAAGTTGATTGGAGAAGGCTCTAGGAGAGGAGACCTCTACTATGTTGAGTTTCTCCAAATTCCCAAGAACCAGTTTTGTAATGTTGCTCAAAACAAAGATAATCATGTATGGCATAAGAGACTGGGGCATCCCAACATTGTTAAAATCTCTTATTTGCCTTTTATTAAGCATCTTTGTAAAGAGAATTTTGTATGTAATGAATGTATTCTTGGAAAAATGAAAACTCTACTATTTACTCAAAGATCCATGTTTACAACAAAATCTTTTGAAATTATTCACTCAGATGTATGGGGTCCGGCTCCTGTGATATCTAAAGGAGGTTTCTCATACTATGTTATTTTTGTAAACGATTACACTAGATTTTGTTGGATATATTTTCTTAAACATAAACATAAAGTTTTTTCAATTTTTAAAACATTTCATATGATGATTTTAAATCAATTCAACAGAAGTTTAAAAATACTTAGAACTGACTCTGGTGGCGAATATCTTTCAAATGAATTCAAAAGTTATCTTAAAAGTCATGGTATTCTCCATCAAAAATCCTATCCAAAAACCCTACAACAAAATGGGTTGGCTGAACGAAAACATAGGCATATCATTGAAACAACTAGAACCTTGCTCATTTCACAGAATATTTCGAAAAGACTCTGGCTGAGGCAGCCCTTACATCGGTCTATCTCATAAATAGACTTTCATCAAAAAATTTGAACAAAGTTTCCCCATTTGAACGATTGTATGAAAAAGAACATGATTATAGCAAGTTAAGGGTTTTTGGATGTAAATGTTTTGTCCTTATTGATAAAAATGACAAACTCTCCCTTAAGGCCATTCCTTGTGCCTTTCTTGGTTATTCTGAAACTCAAAAGGGTTTTCGGTGTTATGATATTAAAAATGCAAAACTATATGTTTCCAGAAATGTAAGTTTTTTGGAAAATCTCAGTGGTTTCGAAAAACTTGAACCTAATGACGAGAATGTAGACTATTTTTTTCTATTTGATCTTTTAACTGAAGGTGATGAAACTAGTGATGATGAGTCAAATCAGAATGACTCAAGTGATAACGAGACCAGTCTTGTGTCCTCCTCATTTCATCAACATGTCAATGAGGAACCGCATAGAGATCCCATAACCTATACTCATAGAGATAGAAATACTTTCAGAAGTACCCTTGAAAGATATGATGATGTTGGTGGGACTGCTTCTCAAAATGAGGAGAACCTTCGTAGGACCGAAAGACATAGAAAAATCCCTTCTAGGTTCTTCTCATATGAGTCTTTTTCACCTAAACATAAAGACTGTCTAAGCGCCATTCATTTTTACATAGAACCTAGAAACTTCGAGGAAGCACAGAAATGTCCTGAATGGATAGCCGCAATGGATAATGAACTCAAAGTTCTGAGAAGAGCAAAGACATGGGAATTTCATGACCTTCCTAAAGGTAAGAAAGCAATAGGGTGTAGATGGGTATTTAAGGTTAACAATAAGAGTGATGGGTCCCTCAAGAGATACAAGGGTCGTTTGGTTGCAAAAGGATATAGTCAAGAATATGGGATTGATTATGAAGAGACTTTTGCCCCGGTAGCTCGAATGGTCACTATCCAATGTCTTATAAGTGTTGCCTCAATCAACAAGTAGAACATCTATCAAATGGATGTTAAGAATGCATTTCTAAATGGAGATCTAAATGAAGAAGTGTACATGGATGCTTCATCTGGAATGGAGTCTCTTAAAGGAAAGGTGATTCGCCTTCGAAAAGCACTTTATGGTTTGAAACAAGCCCCCAAGGCTTGGTATGCTAGGTTTAATTCCGTAATGATAGAAAATGGTTTTTCATCCTGTTTTACTGATACTGCTTTGTTTGTTAGAAAATCCAATGCAGGGATTATTATTTTACTTATATATGTCAATGACATGCTTATAACCGGAAGCGATTCTAAAGGGATTAAAAGCATAAAATCGATTTTAAATGATAGATTTGAAATGTCTGACTTGGGATTTCTAACTTATTTTTTGGGTATTGAAGTAGCATACTCTCATAGAGGGTATTTTTTGTCTCAAACTAAGCTTGCATCTGAGATTATTGACAGGTCAGGTATTACAGATGATAAGGTTTGTGAAATTCCTGCTATAGTAGGAGCTAAAATGAAGATTGATGATGGTGTTCTTCTCTCTGATCCTACTCTCTACAGACAGCTTGGAGGATCGTTGATGTACCTAAGTATTACCAGACCAGATATCTCACATGCAGTTCATACGGCAAGTCAGTTTCAGCATGCAAGAGAGTTTTTCAGTCAACTTCTTCTGATTTAAAATTAATTGTTTATACTGACTCTGATTGGGGAGGTGACCCAAATAACTATCACTCCACCACTGGTTTTTGTGTGTTCTTAGGTGATTCATTGATCTCGTGGAGATGTAAGAAGCAACAAAAAGTTTCTCTCTCTTCGACTGAAGCTGAATATCGTGTCATGGCAACTACTACCATGGAAATTGTATGGATCCATCAGCTGCTTGAAGACATGGGGATCACTATTGAAAGGTCCACTAAGCTATGCTGTGATAACAAGAGTGCAATTTATATTGCCAAAAATCATACATTCCATGAGCGGACTAAGCACATTGAAATGGACTGCCATTATGTTCGTGAAGTCTGTCTAAAAGAAATCATTGATCTTCCTTATGTTACTTCAGAATATCAGTTGTTAGATTTCTTCACCAAAGCTTTATGTGCACCACGATTCAACTTTCTCCTTGGCAAACTTTCGATCATCATGCCTTAAGTTTGAGGGGGGTATTAAATTATGTATCAATTGTAATCTCGTATATATATTCATATATATATATATATATATGTGTGTGTGTGCGTACTATGTATATATGTATATGTATCTCAATATATATATATATGAATATATTTACTTATTTCCTATTTTTGTTTCTTTTTACCAGAAAAGGGTATTTCTATAAATTCCTATTTTACGCATATTCCCCTTGGAATATGATTGTAATTTTTTCTTTTTTTCTTTTTTGGTTTTTGCGCCACATAGGGAGGCTCCCCAAAGAGTCGTTGGGGAGCCTCCAACGGTCACATATGTGACCGTTGGGGGCTCCCAACGACTCTCTTGGGAGCCCCCTTTTGTGGCTCCTTTGTGTGATTATAAATAGGGGTTTCATCCCTTTGTATTTTTCATGGCTTTGAGTCAAAGCCCAAGTGCTCAATAAAGTGATTCCAATATTTTTTATGCCGTTGTGCATTTGTGAGTTGTGTCGAGTTTGTTATCAAGAATATTAAGGTCTTGATCTTAGTATCTTGTTAGAGATACTTTTACATATATATATATAATAATAAGTGGAATCCATTAGGGGTATTTTGGTCATTACACATTATGTAATTAGTGGTGTTCCTAGAGGGCACTTTAGGGTTTTCTTTTTTAATGTATTTTATTCTTTTCCTCAAGGGCATTATAATCCTTATAATGCCCTTAGAATAAAGCTGTTGGGAGTGCTCCTAATGGCTCTTCTTTGCTTCCTTTTGTGTATAAATACGAGGTGTAAACCCCTCTTGTATGTTAAGCTTGTTCACAAGCATTCTCTTAATAATATTCCTATATTTTTTACTTGTATTTAGCCCTTAAATGGCTTATGTGGTTTTGCTTTTGTATTGACCCATAAGTGATCTTGATTGTGTATATTTTTTGTGTTCTTGTATGCCGATAAGAGGCACCCAGTTGTATTCTTTTTGTATTTTCATTAGAGCACATATATATATAGACATATATGTATATATAGGGCAATGGAAACCTACAAAATGAGCAGGGTGCTAAATGAAACATGCTATGGCCTATGGGATTTTGGGTGTTTTTTCTAAATTCTGGCCATACAAATGTGATCTATATGCTTGTTTTTATAGGAATCACTTTTTTGAGCATTTGATTCCGATGCATGGATAGGTTTTTATAAGGTTTCAAAAATCAACGGCCTACAATTTTCATAAATCTCCAAGGCTCCAAATACCATCTTTTCCATAAAAATGCATGATCCAAGTGTTGATTTCTGGTAAATCAATCATGTTGAACACATATATGAGGTCAGAATTTCGAAAAAAAACACCAAAAATCAAATATCATATTTCATTTAGCACAGTGCCCAGTTTGTAGATTTTCATTTCCCTTATATATATTATTTATTTATTTATTTATTTGTGACCAAACTGCAATGGATACACTGCTGATGGATGGTATCCAGAATCATGATGTGTTTAAAGTAACATTAGGACATAGAAGCACGTGGCAGATTTTTCCATGATGTGTCATTCACCAAAAAGAGGCTAACAAATATATTTAGACAAATTTATAGAGACAAGCTTGTCCAAGGTCAACAAATAAAATGTCCAGGAAACATCTATTTCGTGAGGCTTTGGATATCTATGCATTTGGTCTTCCTGAACATGGATATCCCTGTACATGATATTTCCAAAAACCTATGTCACACGGACTCGGCTAAGGAGGTGCCGCACCCGAGTCGACACGCCCCGACACGGGTGCGGACTCGGGTGCGGCTTCGGACTCGGCCCGGACTCGGTCAACGCCGAGTCGGACTCGGTCAACGAGTCCAGGCCGAGTCCGTCCACATTTTGGACTCGGTCAACTTTGACCGAGTCCAAAAATGTCCCTAAAAAACTAATTTTTTATACTTTTTTATTTAAAAAAATATATATAAAATTTTATTTTATTTTTAAAATGCCACAGGTGTCTGTGCACACTGCAAAGACTGTGCACAGTCACAGTCACAGTCTGTGACTGTGCACAGACACCTGTGGCATTTTAAAAATAAAATAAAATTTTATATATATATATATATATATATATATATATATATATATATATATATATATTTTTTTTTTTTTTTTGCCGAGTCCCCGTGTCCAAAAATTTTAAAATTGTGCCGCACCCGTGTCGCACCCGCACCCATGTGACATAGAGGGAAACCAGTTCTAACTGATATAATACTTAGACAACACAAACCTTCTTTGTATAAAACCACTGACAGGAAGATCGACAACAGGTGATGGTGGTCTAGGTACAGTTGCTGACATAGCAGGTAAAGGCTTAATTCTGATTTTACGTTCATCTACAATTGTTTCACCATTTTCATCCCCTACATCTGCTGGAAGCTTAGATACTGCCACCTCCTCTTCATGTTTATCCCTGGGGAAGTAAAGTGGAAGCAGCCTGCATGGAACAAGTCAAATGTCAACAAACAAAGTATTTTTTTATTGTAGACGACTCGCAAACATCAATCCATATTGATAATGACAACTGTGATTACAAATAACAAACCTGTCACAACATATAAGGCTGAAATTAACCAAAATTTTGAAGCAGACGACAAAGGCTCTGCCTTCTTGGCTAGGGGCAACCCTGGTTTGTCACTGACATGAGAAGACATGGTTCAAAACCCAAAGGGGGCATCCCCAACCACAAGGTCAAAACTAGGAGTACTCCCCAGTGAGCAGGGAAGACCTCAAGGGTTTGACCAACCAGAGGCCTTCCAATGGAGAGCGGATCCTGTAAAACGCTGGGTGAGATTAGCAATCTCACCCAGCATTTACAACCACAAAACCCACCCCACTGTACTGTAGCTCAGTACAACTGGGACCTGCAGAGGGGTGGGTTTTGTGGTTGTAAACGCTGGGTGAGATTGCTAATCTCACCCAGCGTTTTACAGGATCCACTCTCCTTCCAATGTGCTGTCGATGACGGGGGGTTTCCTTTGGCCAAGCCCGAGAAAAAAAAAACACATTAAAAACAAGTAATACCCCAAAAGGCATAAAACAAAAGACTGACAGGGTGCCCATTTTCACAATTCGTGTTCTCTCTCTTCAACTGAAAACAATATTTTTTAATGTGCCCATTTTTTCGCAATGATGATACTCCATATTTTTTTATCTTGATCTTGATTTGCTTTGGCTTTTATCTCTACCCTTCTCACCCTTAAATTTACTTCTCCCCCTATTCTCAGTGACAAATGCCTCTGGCTGTGGAGAATAGCCTTGAGATTTCTTTCTCATCTCTTCATTGAGGACACCGGCTTTAACAAGCTCCATAGAAACAACACCATTATGAGCGGAGTTGGTGAGTGAGACCCTAAATGTCTCCCGTGAATCCGGTAGAGTAGCAAGCATCCAAAGTCCTACAACTTCATCTTTAAATTTAATACCCATGTCAGACAAGTGATTAATAAGCCCTTGAAACTCATTCAAGTGGTCGGCTATAGAGCTTCCTTCTTTATGCTTGAGTTGCATCATCCGTCTACGCAAATACAATTTGTTGTTGCCGGTCTTCGAAGTATACAAATTTTCAAGCTTAGTCCACAATGTCCTTGCATGATTCTCATGTTAAATATAAACATAGACATTCTCATCAATGAATTGCTAAATAAAACCACACACTTGCTCATGCTCAAATTCTCATTCTTCATCACTTTTATATTCAGGTTTTTGAGTAGCAAACACTGAAAGATGCATAGCCTTAACAAACAAAAGATCTTTCATCTTGTTTTTCCATAAATTATAATTTGTGTCATTCAAACTAATCATCTGACTTGTGCTTATATTCATTCTTGAACCTAAGGCCCTGATACCACTTATGTTGGGAAAAAAAGTGCAAACTGAATGCAACTACTTCTCAAACGAAGGCAATGACAACAAAGTACCTAGAAGAAGAATACTTTATGCCTTGCACATAACACATAGAATAACTCCTTTCACCCAAGCTCCAAAATAAAACCCTTATCATCCAAGGGATACCACAATATATATATATATATATATATATATATATATATATATATATATATATATATATATATATATATATATATATATATATATATATATATATATATATATATACTTCGATTCACAAGAGCAAGGGATAATAAAGAAAATAAAGAACACAATAAGAGAGAGGCACACACCAATTTTAATGTGAAAAATTCTCTCAAAATGAGAGGTAAAAATCACGGAGTTGAGAGCAACCCAAGAACAACTCTACTATGTGATATAAAGAATGACTACAAAGGGGCGTACACAATGCTTACCCACAATAAGCTCACAAATCACCACAATAGAGAAACATTAAAGCAAATAAAGAGGTGAAAGTGGAAGAATATCAAATAATCAATAGTGATGACCTTCCCACAACAAAAAATCCCTTTCTCTTGCCCTAATCTTTACAAAACAAGAAGAGGATAAAAAAAGAAGATGAAAAACACCAACAATCAAAGTTTTTTTTTTCCTCCTCTCCCACTCTTTCTCTCTTTCTCACAATCTTGTAGAAGCCCTACATAAAACAAGAAGGCGAAACCCTATTCCCTCTCTTTCTTTCTCTCTTTTCTTCAAAGAGCAAAACCCAAAAAGACTCCACCAAGCATACCATTCATCGTGCCCTCTTTTCTCCTTTTTCTTTCTTTTTCACTTTTTCAATTTTAGTCCCTCACTTCTTGTTATTTTGCTCATTTTCAAGCCTAAAAAAATGCAAGATAAAGTACATCTCTTCACCTTCTTTGGATCAGGTCCTCCACATGGAGGGGACCCAAATCCAACACAAGGTGGCACCGGCAGTGCCGGATTTTGAACCAGATTACTATGTAGACATGACATCCAAGATGAAGGGTGGTTTCCCAGTGAGGATCAAAGAGAGGAACGTAAATCACTAGAGGAATGTAGCTCAGTGAAGTAATTGGTCAGGTTCCAGAACTATGGTGAAGACATTAAAAGTTCATGAACTTGATCACATTTTCGAAGGATGTAGGTTGTAAAGTCTTATCTGTACGCAGGGGATATTCTTACAAAAAACAGAGAGAATTGCAGGAGGTGTTTGGCACGGTAAAGGTGGAGTTGAGATCTTGAAGGCTTGTTAGGAGGAAATTAGAACCTAAGAATGTGTGATGGCCGTAACCGGTGTGTTTACTACCTTCATACCCTTGAATGAACAGCAGAGGATAGTTTCTTCAGTGTGAATGGCCGGGTGGAGAATTCACAGGAAAAAAATTTCACCTGTAAAAAATCCTATCCTCATTTTACCTAGTGCATGTACGTTTGCCAAATCTTGCTCCTTCCAAACCTATTCAACATGTACCACCAGACCCTCTTTACTGATCGTTAATTATCCCATCAACTTCTTGATATTTTCTTTTGCTTATCCACCACTACTGTTCACTGCTTGATCTTCTTTTAGTTCCGTGAGCAACCTTGTAATTTATATAAAAAGTTTAAAAAGATAAAAAACAACCTTGTTTTACGAGTTCTTGTTCCTAGGCTGCCTTTAGAATACTGCTTTTGCATGTGCCCTATTAAATTACAGAACCAGTCCTTATTATTCTGATCACTTTTACATCTTTGCTGCAACTAGTGCTTGTAATCACGATTTTTATCATACTCCTACATCCGTTTCACTGCCACCAGCAAACCCCTTTTTCGTTCATTAGGAATAATAGCATTTTCAATTGAGTGATTCCGACATAAAAGCATGACTTTTTCATTCATGGAATTTTGAACTATCCAAAACATGCTTTTGACTAAACAAACCATATAGATCATATCTGTCAGTAGATGCAGATAATGAGAAAATACTCACAAGGTGGAAGATAAGAAATCGTCTCATCAATTATAAACATTTTTATTCTTGATTAAAAAAGGATACAAGATTGAACTATTTTCCGTAGTCACAAGAGATTAATAAAAAGAATTGCACATATATTTTATACACTAGATCGAGAATAGAAGTCAACGTCATACTATTTCACACTCATTTCGGCACTCCAACAACGTAGGTACAAAAGTTGCATACTGAACCTTTAACATGATCAGCATTATAAAGTTAAGTTTCTACTGTTGGTAGCCGAAGAAGATGCTGGTAATCCAGGAGACCGGTGATGTATATATTTGCTTCTTGGGTCTGCAACAAGGCCTTTTCCTCCGTTCACCTCAAGATCATGCCTGCACAGACCAAAAAGATCGATAAAGAGGGAGACAGGCTATAATCAAAAGAACAGACATAAACACAGTCATTTGCACCATAATAGAACTCACTGGAAGACAAAATCTGGGATGGTCAACTGCTCACGTGGGGCGTATCTGAATAGCTGCAGTAGTCGATCAACATATGTGACCTTTCTCCACACCTGTAGACGAGAGAAAAATGAATTTCCAAAAGTGATTCAACCTGCCTAGGAATGGTTACATTGCCATGCATGTGAAACCATACCAAAATCTTGATAGTACAAGTTCAGCATGATTGTCATTGCACGGTTATGCATGATGAAGCCTACCCAAGATCCTCTCTGAGCCTTGAGAAGTTGACTGCAATTTCAACATCCCTTGGCAAATAGAATGCATTGCGTGCATCTATTACAACAATTATATAAAGTGGACAAGGGCATGACAACATAAGCTTAGGTCCTACTTTAAACGTTTCAATACACAAATGCAATGGCATGGGTTGACAGGCGTGGGAGGAAATAAGAAACAACTACGTACTTCTCCATCAACAAACAATTGCAAGGCCAAGACTGCCGCCTTCAATCCAAATGTTGGATGCAGCATATATATTGCCTGCAATAATGTAGTAATGTCAAAGATGGGTTATAAAATCCATGCAAATTTCCTCAAAAAAAGAAAATCCAATGCAAATTTTAGGATAAAGTTCTCACTAAATCACTTACATGCAAATTACGCTGGTGTTTTCGACCTAGTATTTGCTGTAACCGCTTCATCCATCCTAAATCTGGTTGCCTGATCATTTTCATAGTAACCAAATATGTTAACAAAGAAAGGCACTGATTGAGAAGGCAAACATTAAGTTACATAACACTTTTCTTAAATTTTTAGCTCATCTCCAAAGTTCCACAAGGTTTACATTTGCAACAATGTGGTACTTCATATCGTCTACTAGTTCACAGATAAAACCATTCAGAAGGCTCTGGTATTGACTTGAAGTAATGTTTTAGGCCTCGTTTGGATGATACCCAAAACCTAGAACCTGGTTAAAAACCAGGTTTTGGGCATTGGGTTTCGCCTCCAAAACTAAGTTTTGGAATGTTAGAATGCCGTTTCCAAAACTTGGTTTTGGAGCAAACCCAGCCCAGAATCAGGCTTTGAAAAAACTTTGGTAGGGGTGTTTTTTCACCCCCAGACCAAGTTTATCCGGGTGGAGAGCTTCTTATAACACCCACAAAGCTACCCCTCTACACATCTTCCCATTTACACTATCATAATCCCAAATCATATTCCGGCTATTTTCAACCAGTGGATGGACAGAATGATTTTCATTTTATTTTTATTTTGCCAGTCAGTTTGGCCATTTTCTAGCTGCAAACCAGCCGAAAAATGGTGCCTGGCACCGTTTGGCATGGGTTATGCCAACCCAGTCATTTCCTTTTTCTGTTTTGATTAAAATTTTGAGCATTGGGCCATTGCCAAAAAAGCCAGAAAATGGCTGGGTTGATACCACCCAGTGGAGGTGGTGCCATCCTTGCCATTTTCCAGCCAGTGGTTGGCCGGAATGGTTGGAATTTTTTTCCTTGTTTTCTAAAATTTGTTTTTTTCAACCATTTTTCTGGCAATCCACCAGCCGGAAAATGGTCGAGATGACACTGTCCAGCATGGGTGGTGCCATCCCAGCCATTTCCACTTGGTACTTGGTCAGAAAATAGCTAGCTTTCTATTTCTTCTTTTTTTCGATGCCAACCAAAAATCCGGAAAACCAAGTATTTTGGTCATCCAAACACCCTAAAACCAGGTTTTACCTGTTTTTTGGCAAAACCTAGGTTTGGTCCCTTCTCATCCAAATGGGGCCTTAGTGTTCAGTTATCATGTCAGCTATCATCATAGAACTCTAGCAAACTCAGATCACAGCTAAAAAGCCTTTTCATTCATTTATCAAGGCTGAAAATCCAAAATCGCTAATACAAAATTGACCCTTAATTAAGCTGGAAAAAATATAATACCAGTCATTGTAATAACAATAAAATTACAGCTGTTCCAATTGTTTCAAAGACTTATGGCTTTTCTCACTGAACCTCGTTCTGAGGAATTCAATACCAACAACCCAGACCAACTTTTCATATATTAACTTTCTATTAGGACAATTACTCTTGAAGAAACAATTTATATATATATATATATGGAGTCACCAGAATATGAGAACCAGAAATATGGGCATTTCCAATGTTTTTTTTGCAAATCCAACCATGTAGATGTGTTTGGAATGGTATATATATATATATATATATATATATATATATATATATATATATCACAAGCAACCAATCATTATGAAGGAAACTCTTGAAGAAAACAATTAAAATGGCATGAAAGCAAGAAAAACTACAGCTTTGATCAAAATGCAACTTCTTGCCTTGGTTAACTAACTCTGATAAAAAGCATATAAGACAATCAATCGTTTTTTTGCCCTATTAGTCACCTCTAGCATAACATCATGGTTAAAGCTTACCAGATCTGTGAAAGAAAGCAACGAACGAGGAGAGAGAGGCTCTGATGGCTGCAGAGAAAACCCAATCAGGGTCTGCGTGTTTTGCTTTTCATTAAGTAGGCTTCTGTACAGTGATTAGGGTACGAAAATACCCATTACATGTTATACAAATATTACAACATGCCACTAATGAGCATGTGTTAATAAACAAGAGGAATTGGGTCTGGATCCTGAGATCCAAACCCAGTCGTGAATGACGTCTTTTCACCCTCCCTCAAGGTGTACATGGTTTTGAACCATGAACAACTTGCCTTTTAACATCCAAAATTTGTCCTTGATAAGTCTTTTTGTAAACAAGTCAGCAACTTGATCAGCAGTCTGAACGTATTCTGGTTCAATTTCCTTTTCTTCGACCTTCTGTCTTACAAAATGTTGGTCAATTTCAATATGTTTGGCACGACTGTGGTAGATGGGATTGAATGACATATTGATAGCACTTTGATTGTCACACAGGAAAATGCTTTTGAAAACCGGTTCTCCTACTTCTGTCAACAGATGTCTGATCCATGTTACTTCAGCTATAGCTGCTGCCATTAATCTATATTTTGCTTATGTGCTCGACCTCGCTATGGCCTTTTGCTTCTTACTGCTCTAGGAGACAAGATTTAGGCCAATAAAAATACAGTATCCTGAAACTGATCTACGTTCATCTGGATCTCCTGCCCAATCTGCACCTGTGTAAGTAAGAAGCTCTTGCATGTGATGGCCATGCATACTCTTTCTGTATTGAAGACAATCTCCAATAGTTCCCTTCAAATATCAAAGAATGCATTTAACAGCTTCCATATGCCCAATATGTGGTTCATGCATGAACTGAGATACCTGATTGACAGAATAGACAATGTCAGGCCGAGTGAAGGTAAGATACTGAAGCATTCCTACTATCATGTGATATCCTGTAGGGTCCTCATATAGATCTTCATCTTGGGAACTGAGTTTCTGATGAAGTACATTGGGTGTGCTTAGAGGCTTGCAATCAGTCATACCTGCCTTGCTAAGAACATCAATGGTATACTTATGTTGAGTGAGTGTCATGCCTTCAGCAGTCCTGTCAACTTCTACTCCAAGAAAGTATCGCAGTTTACCAAGATCCTTCATCTTGAATCTATGATTCAGAAGTTCTTACTGTTCAATATGTTCATTAGAGTTACCTGTAATGATAATGTCATAAACATATATCAATAACAGGGTAACTACATCTTTGCATTTGAATATAAAAAGAGAATGGTTGAGAAGAGACCGAATAAAGCCATATTTTTCTACTTCAAGCGAAAAATTGTCAAACCAAGATCGAGATGCTTGCTTTAGACTATATATAGCTCTCTTTAACTTGCACACGTATTCTTTAGAGTTTCCTTCTGCATACCCAGTGGGTTGCTCCATGTATACTTCTTCCTTAGGAGTTTCATGTAGAAACGCATTTTTCACATCCAATTGACTGAGAGTCTATTGGTGTTCAATAGTCAATGATAGTATAATGCAGATAGTGCCCATTTTCACAACCAGGCTGAAAGCCTCGTCATAATCTTGTCATTGCTCATGTGTGCAGCCTTTAGCAACCAGCTTCATCTGGCTTATACTTTATCTTATACACCCACTTTGATCCAACCACATTTCGATCGTGTGGTCTGGGAACAATATCCCAAGTCACACATTCATGAAGGGCCTCCATTTCTTCGTTCATAGCTTTAATCTATCTCTTAGAATTTATTGCAAGATAAAATATTGTGGGTTGATCCTCCTTACCCAAAGAGGCTAAGAAGAGTTGGAAATCCATTGTAAAATTCTCATAACTAACCCACCTATCAATAGGATGTCGAGATCGAGTAGACCTTCTGTGAACAGGCGATTGAATGGAAAAATGAGGATTCTACTCCTGAAATGAGCTGAGGGGTAGCTCCTTCTCACGTCGAGAGTAAACAATGCCTTTATATCTTTCTGGGGCCGATAGTGACTCAGAAATCACACTTTCCTGATGTCTTTGCTCAGCAGTAGATACATTTCCCTCATCTCTTTGATGACATTAAAAAAAACAAACATCATCAATACTAGAAAAGGGATTTGAGTTTAACCAAGGATGATAAACTTCAATTTCAGGAGGAGTGATAGCATTATGACCAAAATTTGATTCGTCAAACACAACATTTCTGGATATTTTGATGCGCTTGCTTACAGGATTATAACATCTGTAGCCTTTGTAATCATCAGCGTACCCAACGAATCTGTACTTTAAGGCCTTATCCTGAAACTTATGTCGCATTGAACTGACAACATGAACATAACATACACACTCAAATACACGCAAATCATGATAATTTGGATGCACACCATGTAAAGAGAAATAGGGTGATTTGTTTTCCAAGATGTTTATGGGCAATCAATTTATGACATAGACTGTTGTATGAAAGGCTTCTGTCCAGAAGGTAACTGGAAGATCACTATCATGCATCATGCTCATTGCACTCTCGACAATGTGGCGATGCTTTTGTTCAGCAATCTCATTCTATTGAGGTGTATAAGGGCAAGACAAGTCTGCCTACTTATCCCATTTGTCTGGAGGAAACTAATAAAGTCATTTGAAGAGAATTCAGCCCCTCCATCACATTGGAAACAAAATGATATTCTCAGAGAATTGATTCTGAACAAAAGAATGAAAGTTCCGAAATATCTTAAAAGTTTCAAATTTACTTTTCATAAAGAAAATTCATGTGTATCGATAATAGCTATCAACAAAGATGAGATAATATTTAGTGTCAAACATGGAAGAAACTGGAGCCGGGCCCCAAACATCAGAACATATAATCTCGAATGGTCTTGAAGCACTTTTATTAATGGAATAAAAAGGAAGAACATGACTCTTACACTGAAGACAACTAGAACATTTTTTCTTGTCGATACTTAAAACTTAGACTTGACTTGGGAATAAGACTACTTGAAACAAGCTTATCAATAAAATGACTACTACAAAGACCCAGACGACCATGCCAAAGATTTGGCTCAATACATTCAGAAAGATTAAAAACATTGTCAGGAGGAACTAAGGATGATGGCGTGAGCTTCAAGGTGGAATCAACAGACTGAATACCAGTTGAAGGATTCTCTTGGAACACATACATATTCCCTTGTCGTTTTCCTCCAGCGAACGTTTCCCTCGTATGAAGGTCCTTAACACAAACAAAGAAATGAGTAAACTCAACCGAAACATTAATGTCATCTACAAGCTTAGAGACAGAAACAATATTTTTCTTGATATTAGGAGCATGGATGACATTTGAAAGAGCAACAGAAGAGTTGGACATAGGGATTACAGAATTTCCAATGTGCGAAATATGGTGGTGAGACCCATCTCCAGTGACTATACTATTTCTACCAACATAAGGAACAAGATTTAGGAGCTTACCAGCATCACCAGTGACATGAGTGGTTGCACCAGAATCAACATACCAAGTGCCTTAATCATTCTGTTTGATATTTAATTCAGCCAAAGCAGACAATAACAGTTTTTTGACTTCTCTACTATTTTTCAATGTATTTGTTCTCTTTCTTGTCTCTAATTGTTTTCCTCTATTTTGCGGGTTAAACCAGCAATTTGCCTTTATGTGTCCCCTTTTGTTGCAGAGAAAGCAGGTAGGTATTGTCATTTACCTTTGCAGATTAGGAGGCATACTGGGAGTCAGAGTCGTACCTGTGTTTTATGGGGCCTGAGGCGGAGGGAAAAAATGGGCCCCCTTTTAATAGTAGGAGTTCAGGGGCAGCGCCTCCGGATTTTTTTTAAAGAATCAAAATAACAATAAAATTTGCATTCACATTAAACAAATATAATATTGCAAATATTTATATTATATTAAATAAAAATAGGGGAGCTCGGGCCTTAAAAATGGGCCCCTAAATTTTTTTTGGGCCTAGGGGCCCTGAGGCCCAAGCCTCATTGGCCTCTTTACAGGTCCGGCTCTGCTCGGAGTAGGTAATATTCCACGACCTCCTTGTCCGTTCCTCTCTTGACTTCCTCTTTCTCTAGATTCATACCTGCCACATCCTCGACCATAGGTGACTCCTGTGACAAGAACGTCGTGGGCTCCAACGGAGTTGTGATTACCTTCAAAGAATCCTTTCAAAGTCATCTCATACTGTAAGAACTTAGCACGAAAATCTTCAAATGTAGGTAAGTCTGGCAAACACAGCAAGGAAGCAACCATCATATGATAATCGGGTCCCAGTCCGCTCAAAGTTTGTTGCACCATATCTTTGTCGTTAACCGCGCATCCCACTATGGCCAACTAATCTGTGATGGTTTTCATTTTGTTTAAGTACTCCATGACAATCATGGAGTCATTTCTCAACATTTGAAATTCTTTCTTTAAAAATAAAACTCTTGCCTAAGAAACTTGAGAATACGTCTGAACGAGACGATGGCATAACTGCATAGCTGTGCAGTCATCGGTGATTGCCACAAGCACCTCCTGTGATAGGGTGGAAGTGATGTAGGCAACCAAAGCCTGATCTTGCTTCATCTAGGATATATATTCTAGATTTCTGACAAAAGTAATGGAAGTGTCACCCTCCCCAGTCTTGTCATCTTGTGATATGAACTCTTGAGGAACAGAAACAGAGTCATCTAGATGCCCATAAAGATCTTGACTTCTTATGAATGGGATGATTTGTCTTTTCCAAATAAGAAAATTGGAGTTGTTCAGTTTTTCTGACACATGTTGGCTAAGAAAGTTTGAAGAGAGGACAGATTGAGAAGAAAAAAAAGAATTCATAGGTAATTGAAGGCGGAAGGAAAAGAATATTGGAAAAAAAAAATAGTCAGAAATAAAGGTCAGAACCAATACGTAATTTCAGAAAACTCAGAACTCGGTTGCCTTTTTTTTTACAGCAGACCCGAGACAAAAAACGAAGTTATGCAGTAAACTAAACTGATCTGAATAAAGATCAGTTAATGAGAAGCAAAACAAAAACACGTTATTTGGATATAACGTGTTTTTCCTTTGAAAGATGCAAAGGGCTGAATCTGATTTTTGGATGTAACGATATTCTAAAATGTAAAGAAAAGAAATCTGATATTTTATTCAGATCAGAATTTGTCCTTACTTTTCTGAAGAAGATGAACAATTTATGAAATCACACAAGGATTTGCCCTTTGCGTGACCATATGGAATCACGTCAAACAGCGTGAGGGGGAAAAGAAAATGCAAAATAGAGAAGGTGCAGACTTTAAAGGAAAGAGGATGACGATTAATGGTGGGTGACGATTAAAAGTGAAAAGGGATTGACGAGATGAAGACCTTAGAAATAAGGAAAAACAGAATACGTTAACTAAAAAAAATAATATTCTGCAGAATATGTTGGCTGAGAGATTCAAGAGGAGTAGGAAAGCAACGAGGGAGGAGAGAACATGGAACAGTTAATGGAAAGATTACCTTGGAGGAAGATGTTGAAGAGAGAACCTGGAACCTGTCGCTCTGATACCATGAAAGAAAGCAACGAACGAGGAGAAAGAGGTTTTGATGGCTGCAGAGAAAACCCAATCAGGGTCTGCGTGTTTTGCTTTTCATTAAGTAGGCTTCTGTACAGTGATTAGGGTACGAAAATACCCATTACATGTTATACAAATATTACAACATGCCATTAATGAGCATGTGTTAATAAACAAGATGAATTGGGTCTGGATAGATCCGGACCCAATCGTGAATGACGTCTTTTCAATCTGTAATTCCATAAAATTAATTTGCCTTCCTTCATGTTTGTATTAAGCAGTGGCAAATATTTAGTATGTACACATTATTAAGTCTAATCATTCAGCTGCAGTTCCTAGATCATATTTCAAATTCTTGCTTCCACTTAACTGGGTTAAGAAAGGACTTATTAACTTCCAAAGATTATGAAAAGATATTTGAAGTCCCAACTGGTTATAAAAAGTATTTCTTACTTCCCTTGGAGGTTTGATTAAGTTTGTTTTTTTACTAGTAATATCAAATAAAAATGAATGTATATTTATTTTTCTCAATAATGAATAAAAAGTTTAAAACCAAAATCATGTCTTAAATTTTACTGGATCAACAGTCCACAGCGCAGTGGTGCAAATGGGCCTGGCCATGAAATGCTCAAGCTGTAGTCCAAGCGCAAAGACACCCTTCCAAACTCTAGCTGTTCACATACCTACGCACATTACAGGACTTGGCAAATTTCTCATATCTTTCTCTATGATTAAAGGTAAACAAAATAGTAGTGGAGAGAAAGAATGGAAACTAGTAACCTACACGAACAAGTCAACACCCTTCCAAGTTGGCACTCATCACCAAGTGGAAGGTTAAACAAAAAATTTGAAAATGTACATGGTGAGTCACAAATAAATCCGGACCATGGGTGCAACTACAAATTTTTCCT
This sequence comes from Nuphar pumila, assembly GCF_984573655.1. Classification (NCBI taxonomy): domain Eukaryota; kingdom Viridiplantae; phylum Streptophyta; class Magnoliopsida; order Nymphaeales; family Nymphaeaceae; genus Nuphar; species Nuphar pumila. Next base: position 55,126,956 of record NC_143253.1, on the reverse strand, counting down.
GAAAATAATATTATGGCAAGGGCTACAAAAAAGAATAATGTAAATGATGCAGTTGTCCTTAAATATAAGCATACTTACAGCTGTAAAGATGCAGCAGAATGGAGGTAGACAATTGTATAAGGCTTCTGTATCAAAGGCTCAAACTCCTGAAAGAAAACACAAGCATAAAGTTTGTTATGCCTTTCATGCCAATTACAGTACTCTTTTTTTGCTTCTCCGTCTTTTTCCCAAAACAGAAGCCTTGTTAGCCCAAGATGAATATGTTAGCAGGATGAACTGTGAGTAAAGCCATTCCAAAAGAACTGCAAGACACATCATATGAGCACAACTATATGTTTTAATAGAGCAGACCAATAGAAAAAAGAAAAAGAAGACCAACATGAGCAGATGGTAGTCCCAATGGTTTCAAATTTCTTTCTTTTTCGAATAAAGAATGCTGGGGTATACATCCCCCTCCGATTGTATTCATTTAGGGCAGTTTGCTTCGGTCACAGGTGGAAATGAGGCAATCACAGTTCAGAATCCAAAAGCTGTGATTATCGGTCACAAGGTCAGTCATGTAACCAACTTTCACAGGATTCAAAGGAGAAGCAATCTCAAGTGAGAATCACAATTACAACTTGCACTTTCTCATGATTCACTAAACTTGAGAAAGTGCTGCGATTATGATTTGCAATCACGGGAAGCTGAGAAAATCGAAGAATCACAGGACACTGCTGCAAACGTGCCATTAAGTATAAATTTCATATTGAGTACATGATGAGAAACCACATGAAGGTAGTCCCAATGGTTTCAAATTGCTTAATATTAATATCATGCAATGTATTATAAATTTAGCCAATATAATGAATTAAGAGGCCATCACAAGGCAACAATCTGTTGATGATCAATGATCATCCTTTTAACACAAATCATAAATTATCTCAAATAACACAAAGAATGGCAATATTAGATTGTGGTGGACATCATGGCTCATCATATTTTAGTTTTCATGATAAGAAAGGAATATTTTTCAAGGACAACCAGTGGAATACAGGAATATACTGGCTTCCTTTAAGCTCTATCACAAGGTCAGTAAAGGACATAAAACGATATAGCAAAAGGTTAAGCGTTTCATAAAGCAAGGAGTAAAACAAAAGAAAATAAATTTAGGATTTCCAAAAATACTAGCCATTCTTAACAAGTACCTTTACAACATACAGGACAAAGCGCTCCAGTTCAAGACAGCGAAGTAGAAAATGAGCTCCCACCACAACCATTACAGGACGTCCCTCACTATCCACACCCCCACGGTATCTGAAACGTAACAGGAAACATCACAGAATTTCAAGAGTAAGGAAGATCAACACAAAGAGGCATTGGAAGATTTATGAGCAAATTCCTAATTATAAAAGAAAAGTCAATGATGTAATAAAACAAGAAGACTTCAATCACGAATCAAAGGTTCTCCAATCTTCAATGAAAGTGTTCTCTCAAGGAACACACTTGCAACATCCACAAAGAGAACCACAAAGTGTTCCAAAGGATCACTCTCACAAACTCCACAAAGGGGATACAATAAAAAAATTAATTTATTGATAAAGATAGTGTGCCAAAAGGCTTACCATACAAAGGGGAGAACACTCCTATTTATATACAAGAGAGAGAAGTGAGAGATTAAAGAGAGAGGGAGCATGGCTCCCCAGTCAAACTTAGTTTGCTATATCCCTATACTACATATATTATTATGTTTAATAATATATGTAATATATATTATATTTATACAAGTATATATATAAGTATACATGTACATATATATATATATATATATTACCATATATATAAGTATAAACGTATGTACATTTTAACACTCTCCCATAAACTTACGGTAGGATAACCGAAAGTATGCCTAAAAGTGATGCAGAGCACCCTAAAGATCCGAGCTTTGAAGAGGAATTGGATCCAAATCCAATTCCAAAGATCGAATCCAGGATGTGATCCAGGACAGATCCAATCGTGCAGGACTATCAGGGTCCAATTGAATCTCTGCCAACCCAGACCCATTTTAATTATCATGTTTCAATTTTTGAGATATTTTGCATCTTTCTCAGAGATTGTATTTTTATTTTTTTTTATTCCATTTTGGCACGTGAGAAATCGTATTAAACATGTTTTTTTTTTTTTTTTAGGAGCCGGATTCTACGGATCCGGATAGTTCTGGTACCCTATAGGATTTTTTTTTGGTACTAGAGGGTGTATGGGGTCCAAGGGTAGTTTTTTATTTTTCGTATTTTCGCTTCTCTAATGTATTTTGGTGCAGGATCCATTTAACTGCTCGATCCAGATCTAGATCATGATCCGCTTTTAAGGAGGGGTCCTAGTTGGCGCCACACGAGTGTGGTCCATCTTGGACCTCATTCAAATCTCTGTTTGACTATTCCAAGTCAAAAATAATTGTTGGCCCTTTTAATGCCTATGGCCAAAAATAGCACAAGTCAATATCGTTTTTGGAGCATGACTTGGGAAGATCATTTGCGTCTTTAATGTGGCTCTTCCCCAAGCTCCAGGCCTATTAATGAAGGGAGGTCGACCAAGGGAAATGAGCTTTTGGTTATGAAAATTTTGAATTTTTTCTTGGTGGAGAAGAAGTATTTGAAGGGTGAAGATAGTCTCAATATTTTGACCGTATCTCCCTAAATACTGGTCCAAATTATGTGATCTTTAGCTTGTTGGAAAGCTAAGATCGTGCCCTACAAGTTTGTTGTTTACCATTTTTTGTGATTCAGCTCTGTTAAGCCTCTAAAATCCCTGGTAATTTTTCTACTAACGGCATCAAGCCCTTTGGTTGGTGGAAAAGCTCGAGTTTGTGATCTTTGAGAAGATCGACCTTGATGTGGTTGTGTAAGCATTCTTGTTCGTGGTGGCTGAAGTTTCATCTCTACTGTTCGTGGTTCATCTTGTGGCGTCGGTTGCTTCCCAACGATGATCATTATCGATTTCAGCCCAGATATCTCTATCGGTTCTTCGTTCTATTACTTTTGTTACTCTTTATGTCACAGGGATTCGGCTAGCAGGGTGCCGCACCCGCGTCGACGGCACCGGGTGCGGTCAACCCGATCCTGGGTGCGTTGACCGCACCCAGGATCATTTAGGTCCTTTTTTTTGGATTTTTTTTTTTTAAAATTTGCCCTCTAAAATGGGCTGCAAAATTTTTTTAAAAAAAAAATCAGCTGACAGTTGTTGATGGGCTGCGAATTTTTAAAAAAAAAAATCTGCTGACAGCTCCTGTCAGCTGCTGACAGGAGCTGTCAGCAGAGAAAATCGGATTTGAAAAGGCAGCTCCTGACAACTCCTGCGTTTTTTTTAAAAAAAAAAAATCTGCTGACAGCTCCTGTCAGCTGCTGACAGGAGCTGTCAGCAGAGAAAATCGGATTTGAAAAGGCAGCTCTTGTCAGTCCTGGCAGGAGCTGGCAGCTCCTGGCAGCTGCTGCCAGTCCTGGCAGGAGCTGTCAGCAGCTGACAGCTCCTGGCAGGAGCTTTTCAAATCCTTTTTTGCGTAAAGGATTTTCTCTCTCCCCTTTATATATATATATATATATATATATATATATATATATATTACATTTTTGCCCCTGCCGCACCCCCGCACCCGGGTTTTTTGAAAGTGCCGAATCCCCGCACCCGCACCCGCACCCATGTGACATAGGTTACTCTTATTCGCATTGACTCATTTGAGAATTGCGAATACATGCTTAGAAAAGTTTTATGTCGAAATTGTCTCATTTGATCCTAAGTTGTTTCGAATTATTGATGTGTGTGAATGAACTCGGATTCTTTCAAAAAGACCAAATCGTTGTTATGTGATAACAGAGAAGTCTCTGCTAAAACATCCGTGTCGGACTCATTTCTGAACAGATTTTTGTGTTCTTTAGCTTCCTGAAAAACTGAGACGATTGTCTACAACTTTGTAGTTGAGACCTCTTTGAGATTCGTCCGGTTGAACCTCTGAATTTGTCTGTCAAGGCGTCGGACTGACTGAAGTCCATTATTTCATTTCTGTTACAGAACGTTTGAAATAGTGTTCGGTATTTTGCCGTTATCTGAAGTTTTCCTGCATGAAATTTAGAATTTTTCGATTCTGTGAAAAACTAAGATCGAAAGCTACAACTTTCATGTTTAAAGATTTTGTTGACTCATTGTCGTTATGCTCCAAAAATATCAATTTCTGTTGTTATCCAATATTTGAATTTTTATTCCTGCAATAATATTTCTATATCATTCCGGATATTCAAAAATTCGTAGAGGATTGTAGAAACATCGAAAAATTACGGTCTTTAGTGTTCTGGAAAGGTCTGGATCTGACATTCATTTCGTCAGTTGTGAGTTTTTCCAAACTCCAACGTTTGAAGGGTCAAAAATCCATTCAAACAGTCTGCCCCTGAAAGTCGATAATCTGTGTTGGACTCGTTTAGCAATCCCGGTGTCGAGTCCGTGGATCGGATATTCCTGCTCTGAATCTGGTGTTTTCGGATTCGTTGGAAAGCTGTGCGAATCGCGCACAACTTTTATATGGACCGCCTCTGTCGAAACAGAGTGCACAAGTCCCGAAAATCTGTTTTCCAGAGTTTTGTTCGGACTCTACATTGTATAAGCTTCCGCGTGCATTTGGATCCTGGATCATAGATCGGTGTGTACCGAGTCCACCGTAACATTGTATTATTTTGGTATCAAAGCGAGTGTTGTTGGATTTTCAATCTGACATGATTCCCGGTGCAGTGGAAGGTCCACATTTTTTTTAGGATCCATGAGCCATGTCTGGCAAACTGGATATAGGAGTCAAAGCGAGTATATTCCTGAAAAGGATATTTGGGACCTTAGGTATGAAACTGGAACTCTGCGGCATAAAATCAAAGATCTAAGTCGTAGGATGAAAGATTTTACCAGGGAACAGGAGAGTGCCTCTGAGCACAATCAGTGCGATTTACGAGGAATGCGTAAGATATATTATTATGACTCTGATGAAGAATTTGAGTCAGAACAAGATAAGAAAACTCAGAATCTGCAAAGTCAACTTCACGCTGAGCAAATGCGAATTGTAGGGATAAAATCGAAGCTTTGTGAACTGGAATTAGAGGAAGAGCTTCGTCACAGATCAGATTTGCTTCAATCCTTGAGGGCGTATGGGTGGTCCGACTCCGTTTGTGGGTCTGACCCACATCAGTACACGTATGTCGGTAGAAAGATGGATTCGCCTAGGAGATCCAGTCGGGAGTCTAGTGCTCCAAATCTGAAGGTCCATTATGTGAATTTTTCACAGAGGAAATTGAGGCAGAGCCCTCGTATGCTCGTCTCATCCTTTAGGCCCCGACCCAACCCCACCTCATTTAAAACCGATAATTCTAGGGTTAGGTTTAAGGAAATCTCGTGTTTGAGTTGCGAGGACGAAGAAAGTTTTTATTCTTCTGACTTAGGATCTCAACAATTTGAAGAAGTCACAATGGAAAACGAGGATTGGGATAGCAAAGAAGAGTACCAGTGCGAAGAAATTAATCGCGGTCTTGTTATTTTCACAAAGGATCCTCCCGAGGAGCCTTTTCGTGAAATGATTGGTAGACCGATTTTCAATGAGGAAATCGAGAAGGAAGCCTCACCTGAATTTGAGGATGTTCCTATGAGTGTATTCATTACTGAACCAGTCTTTGAAAAGATGTATGAAGAAATGTCTCGCATCTCATCATTTTGGGAAATAGCACTGCTAAAAGACCCGTCTTATGTCAGTCTTGACGATCCCGTCGTCGAGAAATTTTATGAACCAATGGACGTTATGATTTTGTCTCGAGTTGTGTCTGACATGACTGTCGATATCGAAAAGGTGGAAGTTAGTAATGAGAATCAACAGGACATGTATGTCAAAACGAGCGTAGATGTCGAAACTCCTCCTGTGAAATTGAATTTAGAGTCTCATTTTAGTCATGACGCAATAGGTCTAGTTGGCATTAAAACCCCAAATCTTGTTTATGTCCACCAGGGTTTAGTAGATAATGTTGATTTTGTCTCTTTGACAAATCCCGATAGTAAATTTGGTCTCTTGTTACATTGTATTGCTTGTGACTTATCTTGTGATTATCAAAAGCTTAGTGCAAAATTTGACATTTTGAATTGCATAATAAATAGTCAATTATTATCCATTGTTGACCCAAATTTTATAATTATCTGCAGCGCGTTGATGCAAGGTAAGGTTATTAAATATAATGTCTTAAATGCTTTTGAAATTCAATTTCATTGTTTTGCTTTGAATTTGTCTGAATTGCATTTTATAGAGCATATTGTATTACATTGCATCAAATATTCTTGTCATTCTTATATAGAATTTCTTGTTTTGTTTAGTTCTTTTTTATTGGCCTAGCAGATTCTGCGTTGATTACATTTTGAATGTGTGCAGGGATTATGGAGTTGTGCTCGAGCAGAAACAGACTCCGAGGACGAAGTCTTTCGACCCAGGGAGGAATGATGCAGAGCATCCTAAAGATCCGAGTTTTGAAGACGAATTGGATCCAAATCCAATTCCAAAGATCCAATCCAGGATGCGATCCAGGGCAGATTCAATCGTGCAGGACTATCAGGGTCCAATTGGATCTCTGCCAACCCAGACCCATTTTGATTATCATGTTTCAATTTCTGAGATATTTTGCATCTTTCTCAATGATTGTATTTTTATTTTTTTTATTCCATTTTGGCATGTGAGGAATCATATTAAACATGTTTTTTTTTTTTTTTTTTTTTTAAGAGCTGAATTCTATGGATCCAGATAGCTCTAGGACCCTGTAGGATTTTTTTTGGTACTAGAGGGTGTATGGGGTCCAAGGGTAGTTTTTTATCATTCGCATTTTCGCTTCTCTAATGTATTTTGGTGCAGGATCCATTTAAATGCTCGATCCAGATCATGATCCGCTTTCAAGGAGGGGTCCTAGTTGGCGCCACATGAGTGTGGTCCATCTTGGACCTCATTCAAATCTCTGTTTGACTATTCCAAGTCAAAAATAGTTGTTGGCCCTTTTAATGCTCAAGGCCAAAAATAGCATAAGTCAATATCGTTTTTGGAGCATGGCTTGGGAAGACCATTTGCCTCTTTAAGGTGGCTCTTCCCCAAGCTCCAGGCCTATTAATGAAGGGAGGTCGACCAAGGGAAGGGAGCTAGCTTGTTGGAAAGCTAAGATCGTGCCCTACAAGTTTGTTGTTTACCATTTTTTGTGATTTAGCTCTGTTAAGCCTCTAAAATCCCTGGTAAGTTTTCTGCTGACGGCATCAAGCCCTTTGGTTGGTGGAAAAGCTCGAGTTTGTGATCTTTGAGAAGATCGACCTTGACGTGGCTGTGTAAGCATTCTTGTTCGTGGTGGCTGAAGTTTCATCTCTACTATTCGTGGTTCATCTTGTGGCGTCGGTTGCTTCCCAACGATGGTCATTAGTGATTTCAGCCTGGATATCTCCATCGGTTCTCCGTTCTATTACTTTTGTTACTCTTATTCGCATTTGTATTGCGATTGTTCTTGATTTACCATTGCTAGACTGTATTGACTCATTTGAGAATTGCGAATACATGCTTAGAAAAGTTTTATGTCGAAGTTGTCTCATTTGATCCTAAGTTATTTCGGATTATTGATATGTGTGAATGAACTCGGATTCTTTCAAAAAGACCAAATCTTTGTTCCGTGATAACAGAGAAGTCTCTACTAAAACATCCGTGTCGGACTCATTTCTGAACAGATTTTCGTGTTCTTTAGCTTCCTAAAAAACTGAGACGATTGTCTACAACTTTGTAGTTGAGACCTCTTTGAGATTCGTCCGGTTGAACCTCTGAATTTGTCTGTCAAGGCGTCGGACTGACAAAAGTCCATTATTTCATTTCTGTTACAGAACGTTTGAAATAGTGTTCGGTATTTTGCTGTTATCTGAAGTTTCCCTGCATGAAATTTAGAATTTTTCGATTATGTGAAAAGCTAAGATCGAAAGCTACAACTTTCATGTTTGAAGATTTTGTTGACTCATTATCGTTATGCTCCAAAAATATCAATTTCTGTTGTTATCCAATATTTGAATTTTTATTCCTGCAATAATATTTCTATATCATTATGGATATTCAAAAATTCGTAGAAGATTGTAGAAACATCAAAAAATTATGATCTTTAGTGTTCTGGAAAGGTCTGGATCTGACATTCATTTCGTCAGTTGTGAGTTTTTCCAAACTCCAACGTTTGAAGGGTCAAAAATCCCTTCAAACAGTCTGCCCCTCAAAGTCAATAATATGTGTTGGACTCGTTTAGCAGTCCCAATGTCGAGTCCATGGATCAGACATTCCTGCTTCGAATCTGATGTTTCCAGATTCATTGAAAAGTTGTGTGAATCGCGCACAACTTTCATTTGGACCGCCTCTGTCGAAACAGAGTGCACACGTCCCGAAAATCTGTTTTACAGAGTTCTGTTCAGACTCTACATCGTATAAGCTTCTACGTGCATTTGGATCCGTTTGGATCCTTGATCGTGGATCGGTGTGTACCGAGTCCACCGTAGCATTACATCAAAAAGGAAGTGAAACCTAGGAGCAGAGAGGTTTGGTAAAGAAGTCCCCAACGGGTACTCTGATGTGACATAAGGTATATCGATAGTTCTTTGAAGATATTCCTTTCGAACACAATGAGAGTACATCTCTATGTGCTTCGTTCTTTCGTGAAACGTGTTGTTGGCAATGTAGATAGCACTCTTGTTGTGGCAGTACATCTTTGAAGCTCCTAAAATCTTGATTCCTATATCAGCCAGCAGTCTTCTCAGCTACACAACTTATTAGAATCTCCTCGGGTACCTGTATTAAGAAAAGAGAGAGAGAACATAAGAAGAAAGGGAAGAAGGGGTTGCGGCTGTCACGATTTCAACTATTGAAATCGTGACCTAAACTTTCATTAATATGTTTAAGAAACAATATGCATCCGGGTCTGGTGCATTGTCCAGACCCGAATAAAATAAAACTTTACAAACTACTGTACATACAAAAGGTGTATTCGGGTCGGGTCCTAATAACCCAGAATACACTTTTTCACCCCCCCTCAAGTTGATCATGGTTTTGGACCATGAACAACTTGCCTTTAAGCATCCAAAAACGATCCTTTGTCAAGCCCTTATAAATATGTCTGCAACTTGTCTTTCAGTATTGACGAACTCAGGTTCGATCTCTTTTACTTCAACCTTTTGTCTTACAAAGTGTTGGTCGATCTCAATGTGCTTAGCGCGACTGTGATGTACTGGATTGAATGACATGTTGAGAGCACTTTGATTGTCACATAGCAAGGTAGAGTGTGAGATCTTTTCTCCTACTTCAGTTAGTAGATGCCTGGTCCATGTAACTTCGACAGTAGCGGTAGCCATGGATCTATACTAAGCCTCAGTGCTTGACCTAGCGATAGCCTTTTGTTTTCTACTGCTCCAAGAGACTAAATTTCTTCCAATGAAGATACAATATCCTGATGTAGATCTTCATTTATCAGGATCCCCTGCCCAGTCTGCATCATAATATACAGTAAGTTCATGCTCATCATTGCCATATGATTGTGGAGAATATATCAATCCATTCCCAATGGTCCCTTTCAGGTATCTAAGAATCCTCTTAACTGCTTCCATATGTCAAGTACGTGGTGCATGCATAAACTGAGACACTTGATTGACTGAATAAACAATATCAGGACTAGTGAATGTGAGATACTACAACATCCCTATTAGACTGCGATACCTGGTGGGGTCCTCACACAGATCTCCATCATGAGCGCTAAGTTTTTGGTGAAACACACTTGGAGTTCCTAGAGGTTTGTAGTCTTTCATGCCTGCCTTGCTGAGAACATCTACGGTGTACTTGTGTTGAGTGAGCGTCAAGCCATGAGCCTAGTTGTCAACTTCTACACCAAGAAAATAGCGCAGGACACAAAGATCTTTCATTTTGAACCTCTGACCTAGTAAGCTTTTTACTTCTTTGATGTGAGCATCAGAGTTTCCTGTGATGACAATATCATCAACATAAATTAACAGTAGAGTGGTCACATTCTGGCTTCTAAAAATAAATAATGAGTGATCCAGTAGGGAACGTGAAAATCCATGTTTTTGAATCTCAAGCGAGAAGCTGTCAAACCAAGAACGAGATGCTTGTTTTAGACCATAGATAGCTCTTTTTAGCCTGCACACATGAGTTTTACAATTTTGTTCTAGATATCCAGGGGGTTGTTCCATGTAAACTTTCTCCTTCAAATTCCCATGCAAGAATGCATTTTTTCACATCAAGCTGACTCAACTTCCATCCATGTTCCACAGTCAGGGAAAGAATATTTTGAATTGTTCTCATTCTCACCACCGGACTGAAGGTCTCATCATAGTCTGGCCCTGCTTCCTGAGTGAACCCTTTTGCCACCAGTCTTGCCTTGTACCGTTCAATGGTTCCATCTGGTTTATACTTTATTTTGTAGACCCATTTGCATCCGACAACATTTTTGTCAGGTGGTCTGGGAACAACTTCCCAGGTTCCATATTCATGTAAGGCCTACATTTCATCATTCATGGCTTCTACCCATTTGGTAGAAAAGCCTGCATGATAGTACATAATAGGTTCATCTTCCTTATTGAGAGCAGTTAAAAAGAGCTGAAAATCCAAGGAGAAGTTGTTATAGCTGACCCACCTATCAATAGGATGTTGTATCCGATTTGATTTTCTGACCTCAAGAGTATGAGAGGAAGTAGGATCGACGGCTGAGGCATGATTTGGATGGCTTGATGCTTTCAGTCTTTGTCTAGAATAGAAAATGCCTTTGTATCTGCCTAGTACGGATGATGGTATTTCTTCCTCATTCTGAGATCCTGATGTCCCAGTGTTCCCAAACATTTCTTCTTCTTGCTGCACACAATCTAGGGAAAAGACTTCATTGGAACTAGCAAAAAGTTCTGAATTCAGCCAAGGATAGTAAACTTCAGTTGTGTTAGAGGCCATGACAGTTGTGCCAGCTCTGTGATCAAAATTTTGCTCATCAAAGGCAACATTCCTTGAGATTTTGATGCACCTGTTGGTTGAATCATAACACCTATATCCTTTGTAGTCATCTACGTATCCCACAAATCTACACTTCTGAGCCTTGTCCTGAAACTTGTTTCTCAGGAACTGATCAATGTGCACATAACAAACACATCCGAAGACTCGCAAATCATGATAACTAGGGTGAACTCCAAAAAGACAGTAATAAATAGACTTATTTTCCATAACAACCATAGGCAGTCTATTTATCACATGTACAGCAGAATGAAAAGCTTTTGTTCATAGGTTGATGGGAAGATTACTGTCATGAAGCATACTCATGGCACTTTCAACAATATGCCTATGTTTTTGCTCAGAAATTTCATTTTGTTGAGGGATGTGTGGACAGGACACCCTTCTTCCTATTCCGTTATTTTGAAGAAAAGAAATAAAGTCACGAGATGAGAAATCTCCACCTCCATCACATTGGAAAAATTGGATGGACTTAGAGAATTGATTTTTTACTAAAGAAAATTTTGAAACAAAAGAAAAACTTCCGACTTATTTTTTATGAAATATATCCAAGTGTATCGAGAATAGTTATCAACAAAGATTAGGTAGTATATGTTAGAAAATAACATATATATGTATATACTTGAATATATATATATATATATTTATATATATATACATACTTTTCGTAATACAAGAGTATGTATATGTATATATATATGTATATAACTATATATTTAAAGTATATACTTATATTCTTGTAATACTTTTTTATTTATTTATTTTTGTAATTTTATTTCTTTCTTATTTTTTTGTCTTTTTGTCAAACAGTCATAATTGACTAGAGCTGTTGGGCTATCAAAACAGCCAACAACCTTTTTGTCAGGTTCTGTCAAACAGTCAAAATGTTGGTTGTTTGAATAGAGCTGTTGGGCTACTTCCAACGGCTCTAATTAGAGCTGTTGGGAGTAGCCCAACAGCTACTCCAATAGCTCCTCTCATGTAATCTCTCTATAAATAAGGGCATGCTGCCCATTGTAATTTAAATATAAAGGTAGAGGGTTTTACCTCTTACATATTCAGATTCAAGTGCATTTATGCACTATTCTTATGTTTGTGCTGTGGAGTATTTTGTATGCTATTTTGGTTTACCATATTGGGTGAATGTATGTTTTGTCAAGTTGTTTGTAGACTTGTGTGTAAGACTCTTTACATGGTATCAGAGCTTGGTGTATGATCAACCGGTGAGCTACTTCGTAAAGTGTGCCTTCTCTCTTTCGTGATTGGTGGTTCTTTTTTTCTTTGGATTCATCATGGGTGAATTTTTTCCGCACAATACAAGCAACTCCAACTTCATTCCGCCATTCAAACTTGAAGGAAGCAATTATAACATTTGGGCGGGACACTTGGAGACATTCATCAAGGGTCAAGGTTTGTGGGGATTTGTAAGAGGTATTATTCTTGAACCCACTCCCAAAATTACATTAGGTGAAAATGACGTTGAGACTAGTCTTGAAGAAAAAAATAAAGCCATGGAAGAATACTACAAAAAATTAGATGAATAGGAAATGAAAAATGCCAAAATTCTTTCATGGATGCTTAGTGGAGTTTAGACAAAAATTGCCTCAAACCTTTTGTGTTACAAAAAGGCAAATGAAGCATGAGAATATCTTAGAGGTATGTTTACCGAAAAAGATATGGCTCACAAGTATTATCTTCAAGAAAAAGTTAGAAACATTAAACAAGGAGATAAGAATGTAAGAGATTATTTTATGGAGTTATCTTCCATTTGGACCCAACTTGCCCAATTTGAACCCAAATGGGAAGGAAAGTATATAGAAATGCGGAGAGTTCAAGTTGAAGAAGATAGACTTTTCGCTTTTCTCTATGGTTTGTGTAAAACCCGAGATTGTTATTAGAAAATATTTCAAAATTTTTCAAGTTGGGCCTAGATCCATATTTCGGATCTAGGACCCATAAAGGGGGTAATTAGGGTTATTTGGTTTAAATCTTGAATTAATAATAATAATAACACTAAATAAATAAAATTTTTAAGTTTTAAAATTTATCCGAGGATCCACAGTGGATCCATTTGGATCCACTTGTGGATCCATATTATGTTGGGGGCCGGGTTACGGGTCCCGGGTTCGGACCCGAGCCCCACCCCATGTCAACCCTTTTAAGAGAAAAGGGCAACCCGATAAGGGTTGCCCGAAACTCCCGTAACAAAAAAGGAAAAGGGGGAAAGGGGGGGGGGGTTACGCAGGGCGTAACCGACCTCCCCCCCCCCATCTCGGCGTGAAGGGGGGGAGGGGTCTTGCCCGATAAGAGGGAGTGGAGAGGGGACCCTCTTCACTCAGCCTCATCTCTATCCCTCGCCTCTCTCTCCACTCAGTCCCTCAATCTCCCTCTCCCTGTCTGCGTGCGCACACCGGAGGAAGAAGAGGTCGCCGGAAAGTGTTGCGGCAAACCGCAGCCACCAGTAGCCACCAACAGCCACCAAAGTCTTCCAGCAAGCTCCCTTCTTCACGGCAGCCGCGGGGAGCGACACCAGCCGTCTGTGCCTGCACGTCCCGAGCCTCCGATCGCCGAAAATCTTCAATAAGGTACGGTTCTTCTTCGAACCTGGGTGAGGAATCGAACAGGGGTTCGATTCCATACGTTGATTTGGGGGTTTTCTTGATAAACCCTAAATACCCAAATCAAATTGATTTGGGGGTTTTCTTAATATGCCCTAAATATTGAAATCGGAAAACAGAAATCGTATATGTTTATGAAAACAGTAATCGTATATGCTTGAAAAAAAAAATGTTGTTTCATGTTGCAGGCCACTAGTGCATGGGTTGGAGGCGACAAGCCCAGCCGACCCAGTCGGCTGGGTGCTGTGTTAGCAGGGCCCAGCCGACCCAGTCGGCTAGGTGCTCTACTTCTTTTGGACCGGGCCATAGCAGGCCCAGCCGACCCAGTCGGCTGGGTGCTGGCCTGTGACTCGTATGAAAAAAAAAAAAGAGGGTTTCTTGTTTGTGCACTTGATCCCCTTTAATGAAAATCTTAGAGATTTTTAACGGGTGTTTCGGTAGATGATGTTTTTGGATGTTGGTATCGTTTTTGGAGCTATATAGTCTTTGGATCTGTTTGTTTTACTTGTTTTTCTTCATTTTGGATTTTCTTGTGGTGTTTAGTATGATTGTATTACGTAAAGAGGTGAATTGCTTAGGAAAAATAAATAGCCTGGACAGAGATTTCTAATTTGGGCGATTTTTTCAAGTTGGTGTTTGTGAAATAGCAAAAAGAACTGTTCTGGGCACATAAACTGTTGGGTTTCAGTGTTGATGTTGAATGTGGAGGAGGTTATGAAGGTTGTCAGAGACCCTAATCAATCAGATTTGGGGGATTCGGTTGCCATTATCAAATTAAAATAAAACTTTATTTGGGGTTTTGTTATCATTGTATGTGCATAGGGAGAGTCATGTATAACCTGACTTGGGTAGGTTACACGATGGGCATTAGGTGCATGACAAAATCTTTTTATGCTATTGGATTAAAATGTTCATATTAAGCCGTGTACATTGATGTGATTGGTTGCTGAATATCATTCCTTCATATTTTGATAAGTATGATAATGTACTGCTATACTTGCTGCTGAATACGCAAAAATTTGAAATCATAACACCCAGACTTATGAAAGGCTGCATGATATAACTGAAATTGGGTATTAGAATGAGAATCTAAAACTGAATGTTGGAATGCCATTACACAGCTCAACGTGTGTTCAGTTTTAAAACTGCATATATTGGCCTGCGTATTTTGCCTTGTATTCTTGTACTGAAATTTCACTAGACTGATAGTTAGTCCGTAACCTGTCATAATGGAGTTTTCACTTGAGTTGAGCTGGAAATCATATGGTCCTTCCACACTCTTGCTTCCTTTATTCTTCTTACCTGTGCTTGATTATTACTAAATTAATGTCTTAATGGCATAGTTATACCTGAAAGGAATCTGTAACCTGTTTCATGAGAAGGATGATTTGTTTTGTTCTTGCTGTTTTCATTTGGGGTTATCAAGCCTCCGAAATCTATTTAAAAATTCGTCTTGAAATGTCATATTGTGATGTGCCAAATAGGAGGACACCATTATTAGGTACACATAGCCGACCTCCATTCTTTTGTACAGTTCCCCATTCATATTCGGTAAACTGGGCACAACTGTTATCATTAGAGAATGGGTTCATTAGTATTTTCTGTTAGGCAATCTATTGACATAAAATGAATAAAATGAAGCATGACTAACTAGTTATACTTGTTAGTAATCATTAATGGGTCAGTTGTGTATAACAGTGCTCATGTTACACTGTTTAGGGAGGATGGATACATGAAACTGAAATTATACATATGGAATGTATCTTGCTTGTATGTCCCTAGCTGAACATTATATTTTTTTGCTAGAATCCATGTGTTATTTAAAAGCTTGTGTATTGGATTGAGAGAAAACACTTGCCGTGGAGGTTATGCTTTCACTAACTGTTATGATTATGGTACGCATGAGCGTGAGCATGATTCAATTATTAGTAAGTCTTCTTGAACATGTACACTTGATTTATGTGTGAAATGGTACATGTACACTCACACACTTAAAGAAACCATGGATTGGTTAAAACCCATATGTGATGTAGGTAACACACACATATTGAAAATGCATATGAATGAATTATGACATGCATATGTTTGGGTTTATATTTGCATGAATATGTATGTTGTTTGGCATTTTGGCTTAGTGTTATAAAGGAAACACTGTTATGGTTTTATTATGTGATGCACCGATGGCCAAATTGGACCATCATCGGCCTGGAGTGCCGTGGGTTGGTTTTCTTTTATTTATGTTTCTAAATGCATCACTTGGCACATTACTACACTGTTCTAGTGGTGGATACGGGCTGGAGTCCCGAATGGGTCCCCGCAAGGGAGGATGCGGATTTTTCACTTTACTTTTGCATATTGTGTTGCAAACTTAAAGAATGAATTAAATAAAAATATAATGAATAAGAACAGTGTAATTTACATTCTAGGATATCTCATCTGGAGTATGAGAATCTTGGATATCCGGTCTTGGGGAGACTGTGAGGATACAAAAACTCTGTGTGCGTTGTTGCCCCTGAACCCGATATTGAGGTTCTTCTCCTGGCCACGGTTTTAGGGAGAATCCGCCACTTTACCCGGGAGTGGTGTGTTAGTCACAGCTGTGAGTTTATGGTACCAAGGAAGTGGCACTTGTGGACGTGGGGTGTCCCTTGTGTCCCCGACATTAGATGTAGAGGTCTAATGTTCCGATGGATGGTGTTGTTTCCTGATATCGGTCGAGGGCTAAGTTGGAACTCAGTAATAAAATACAAATTGTGTGTTAAGCTACCCTGGGAACCTACTTGAACTCGGGGTTTGTACCCGTTTGGTGTATCCGCGGGCCACGGTAATTAAAAAGAGGAACTTAAGGATGTGTGCATCTAATAGGGCATGCATATGGAAAGATGGAACTTAAATGAAAGATAACAGAAGAAATCATACATTGCACATAATCATGCATTTTTCTGTTATGCATTAGATTATGCATGCTTGGATTATTCTTGATATCATGACATCATTTGGTGGTAGCATACGCTTTACTTTGTGAAATCATGTTGAAAGGTTTGGTTATTTAGCTATTGATATATGACACTGTTTACTGTTATTGACTGGTGAGTAAATGCAATCATTGGTAGTTATGGAAATTTAAATGTTGCAAATTTTATATCTGCACTCACTCAAATCACTGTATGAAATCTTATCCATGTTCTTTCTCTCACCTGGTTTCTTTAGAAGTAGTTGTGCTCAGAATTTCGGTTCTGACACCTTACTTTGTTGTTTTTTCACAGGAAATTATGAACAGTGAAGTTGGACATGCATCTGGGGATGGATGAGTTATACTTGGACTTGTCAGCTTCAGTAGAGGATATTGTGGCTCTTTCTTTTGTCTTTCAGTTCTTTTAAATTCTGTAATTGTTACTTTACTTTCAGAAAACCTCGTCTTTGAAATTTTATTATTCATTAATAAAAGAGTTTTAGTTGGTTGATATGGATGATAATTGCAACTTCGTTTGTGGTGGATGGGCTATCCAATGGAAAGTGGAACTGTGAGGACCCCAGATCTCTGGGAAGGTTTCTGCAACTCTTTAGAAAAAAAAAATCGCATTTTTAAAAGGGTCTGGATTGGGGTCGTTACAGTTTGAGACCCGAGTTTGAACAAACAAGGGCCTCCTTGCTATCATCTTTATCACCTCCTCCTATTCATGAGATTCTCACTAAACTTAGTGGAGAAGAGACTAGGCTAAACATGAGTAAAAATGTGAGTGTCCTTGCTACTTCTAGCAATGGTCAAGAAGAGTATTGCGCACTTGCCGCATCAAAACCAGGACACTATATCAAGCCATATAAACCTCCTCATTTTAATAAGAATAGAGGAGAATCAAAAATCATTTGCCATAATTGTAATGAGCCTGGTCATATTAGGCCTCAATGTCCTAGATACAAATATAGGCCTCAAGAAAAGCGTGTTGCCGCTACACCATCAAAACAAGATGAAGATACTTTGAATCTCAAAGACCTCACCAAATCATTATCTCAACTGACGGAGGCATTGCAACCACTGCTTAAAGGATCTACCTCAGGAGCGGCCATTGCAACCTCTTCTACTCCTGGTATGTGCTCTTGGCTTCTTGATTCAGGAGCTTTTTTTCATATGACCCCACATAGATCTATACTATCCAAATGTCAACTTAATTCAAATGCATCATTTGTTTCCACTGCCGATGGTATTGCCTTGGAAATAGAGGGTGTTGGAATTTTTAAAAATGATTTGTCAAAATATAACAACTTTTATATTCCGAAAATAAGACTTATACCAAAACTTCATCTTAATCTACTTTCTATTTCTCAAATCTCGGATCATGGATATGATGTCATTTTCTCATCAAGTAAATGTTGGGTGCAGGATCGCTAGTCCGAGAAATTGATTGGGGAAGGTTCTAGGCAAGGAGATCTCTATTATATGGATTTCCTTTGTATTCCAAAGGAATCATTTTGCAACACTGCCCAAACAAAATACATATGGACTTGGCATCATAGACTTGGGCATCCAAATATAAGAAAATTAAATTTTGTACCTATTACCAAGAATCTTTGTAAAGATAATTTTGAATGCAAAGAATGTTTACTTGGTAAAATGACAGTCTTGCCTTATGGTCAAAGAACTTTTTACTCCTCAATGCCTTTTGAATTAGTTCATTCGTATGTATGGGGTCCTGCTCCTGTAGCCTCTAAAGGAGGATTCTCCTACTATGTTGTGTTTATTGATGACTTCACTAGATATTGTTGGATTTACTTTCTTAAGTATAAATCAGATCTATTTGCAACCTTCAAAACATTCCATAACATGATTAAAAATCAATTTGAAAGTAAACTCAAAATTCTCAGAACTGACTCTGGAGGAGAATACTTGTCAAATGAGTTTAAACAATTTTTAGAAAACGAAAGAATTTTACATCAAAGATCATGTCCTAGAACCCCGCAACAAAATAGAATTTCAGAAAGGAAACACAGACATATTATGGAAACTACAAGGACTCTTCTTATTGCTAAAAATGTTCCAAAAAATCTTTGGGCTGAAGCTGCATTAACCTCAGTATATCTTATACATAGGATGTCTTCCAAAACTTTATCTAATGAAATTCCTTTTGAAAAATTATTCAAATATCAACCTGACTATCAAAGACTGAGAATCTTTGGTTGCAAATGTTATGTTTTGAATGATAAAGGAGATAAACTATCTTCTAAAGCTATTTCCTGTGCGTTCATTGGTTATTCAGAAACACAAAAAGAATTTAAATGTTATGATACCAAAAATGATAAACTTCTCATTTCAAGGAATGTTAATTTTGTTGAAAATGAAAGTGGATTTGAAGAAAACATGTCGGAAGACATAAACTCTGATTATTCTTTCTTGTTCAAACTATTGTCTAATGATGAAAATATTTATGTAGAACCTCTTATTGAAAATAGAACAACAGTTGAACCAATAGTATACACTAGAAGAAATCGAAATTCATCCAATGAAGGTGTAAATCAAAGTAATCATGAAGCATCAGAAATTCCTTCAGAACAAACCACTATTCGTAGATCAGAACAAACTTCAAGAATCCCAAATCAATTTGTGTCTTATGATTCATTCTCTCCTAAGCATAGAGCATGTCTTATAGCTATCCACCCATATTTTGAACCCTCATGTTACAATGAAGCAAAAAATTTACCTGAATGGCTAAAAGCTATGCACATAGAATTAGAAGCTCTTAAAGATGCTAATACTTGGGAAATTCTGGATTTACCTATAGGAAAGAAGACAATAGGTTGTAAATGGGTTTTTAAAGTAAAAACCAAAAGTGATGGATCCTTGGAAAGGCATAAAGCCTGGCTAGTTGTCAAAGGATATTCTCAAGAATACAGAGTAGATTACGAAGAAACTTTTGCTCCTGTTGCCAGAATGACCACTGTTCGAATGCTTGTAGCTATTTCAGCTATTAAAAATTGGAATATATTTCAAATGGATGATAAAAATGCATTTTTAAATGGGAATCTCAATGAAGAAGTATATATGGATATTCCACCTGGATTAATAATTCCTTCAGGTAAAGTGCTTAAATTAAAAAAGGCATTATATGGCTTCAAACAAGCACCTAAAGCTTGGTTTGATACTTTTAACAATGTTATTACAAGGTATGGTTTTAAACCATGCTATACTGATACAGCTTTGTTTATCAAGAACTCTTCTGCTGGTATTATAATTTTACTTTTATATGTTGATGATATGTTAATTACAGGTAGTGACAAGGAGGGAATCAAGAAAGTAAAACAGTTTTTGAAAAATTCTTTTGAAATGACAGATCTTGGGTATCTAACATACTTTCTTGGTATAAAAGTTTCATACTCTAACCGAGGATATATATTGTCACAAACAAAGTTTGTTTCAGATATTATTGACAGGTCAGGACTTTCAGATGATAAAGTTGTTGATACTCCAGAGATTGTCGGAATGAAAATATGAGCCGATGATGGAGTTCCTTTGGACAATCCAACTCCCTTCAGACAGCTAGTGGGATCTCTTATGTATTTAAGTATTACAAGACCAGACATAGCACATGTTGTACATATAGTCAGTCAATTTCAACACGCTCCAACATCAACTCATATGAGTGCAGTCATGAGAATTATTAAATACATCAGAGGCACTATAAATAAGGGAGTATTTCTGTCATCTTCCTCCTCCTTAGATCTTATTGCATATTCTGATGCTGATTGGGGAGGAGATCCAAATAACAGGCGCTCAACAGCTGGTTTTTGTATGTTTTTAGGTGAATCTTTGATTTCATGGAGGTGCAAGAAACAACAAAAGGTGTCATTATCATCTACAGAAGTTGAATATAGAGCAATGGCAACTACTACTATGGAAGTCGTGTGGCTCAAACAGTTGATTTCAGATATGGGGATTCACCTTCAGAATCCTACAAGATTGTGCTGTGACAATAAGAGTTCGATATACATTGCTCGAAATCATACATTTCATGAAAGAACTAAGCATATAGAGATGGATTGCCATTTTGTTCGTGAAGAATATTTGAAGAAGACTATTGATTTTCCCTATGTGACATCAGAATATCAACTTGCTGACTTCTTCACCAAGGCACTGTGCTCACCAAGATTCAACTTTTTACTTGACAAACTTTCGGTGATTTCACCATAAGTTTGAGGGAGACTGTTAGAAAATAACATATATATGTATATACTTGAATATATATATATATATATATATTTATTTATTTATATATATATATACATACTTTTCGTAATACAAGAGTATGTATATGTATATATATATATGTATATAACTATATATTTAAAGTATATACTTATATTCTTGTAATACTTTTTTATTTATTTATTTTTGTAATTTTATTTCTTTCTTATTTTTTTGTCTTTTTGTCAAACAGTCATAATTGACTAGAGCTATTGGGCTGTCAAAACAGCCAACAACCTTTTTGTCAGGTTCTGTCAAACAGTCAAAATGTTGACTGTTTGAATAGAGCTGTTGGGCTACTTCCAACGGCTCTAATTAGAGTTGTTGGGAGTAGCCCAACAGCTACTCCAATAGCTCCTCTCATGTAATCTCTCTATAAATAAGGGCATGTTGCCCATTGTAATTTAAATATAAAGGTAGAGGGGTTTACCTCTTACATATTCAGATTCAAGTGCATTTATGCACTATTCTTATGTTTGTGTTGTGGAGCATTTTGTATGCTATTTTAGTTTACCATATTGGGTGAATGTATGTTTTGTCAAGTTGTTTGTAGACTTGATTGTGTGTAAGACTCTTTACAGTATTTTCTCCCAGATCCAGAGACAATTGGGGCGGGTCCCCATACATCAGAACAAATTATCTCAAAAGGTTTTGAAGCTCTCTTATTAATGGAATGAAAAGGCAATACATGACTTTTGCATGAAAGACAACTGGAACACTTCTGACTTTTTTTATCCCCATTGAGACTTTCTTTTGGAATGAGATTATTAGAGACAAGTTTCTCAATAAAATGACTCCCACAATGTTCTAATCGACTATGCCATAAGTCTTATTACATTCAGAAATACTAAAAACATTTGCAGAAGAGGAGAAACACGACTCTAATGAAGACTTTGAATCCTGATGAGAAGGACGGACGGAATGACATGGAGCTTCTTCAAAGACATGCATATTGCCTCGTCTCTTTCCTTCAGCGAATGTTTCCCTCGTGCGTAGGTCCTTGACCTGCACAGAGAAGGGAGTGAATTCAACTGAAGCATGATTATCATCAATAAGTTTGGAAACACAGACAATATTTTTCTTGATGTCGGGAGTATAAAGATCAGAAAGTACAAGAGTAGAATGTGACATGGGAATGGCAGTTTTTCCAACATGAGAAACAGGAAGGTGGGATCCATCACCAGTGACAATCTTACTCTTGCCAAAATAAGGAATAGGGTTAGAAAGTTTACCTGCATCACCTGTCACATGAGTTGCTGCCCCTGATTCGACAAATCAAGTGCCTTCATCACTCTGCTTCAATTTTAATTCTGACAAGGCGGATATCAGCAGATCTTTAATCTCTCCATTGTCTCTGATATTTGTGAACTTTCTTTTGGTTTCTGTCTGTGGAGCCTTTCCTTTATTTTCTGGATTATGCCAACAATTCGCCTTGATATGCCCCCTTTTGTTACAAAGGAAGCAAGTGGGGATGGGTCTTTGTCCCTGCGCATGAGTCAAAATATTTGGAGTGGGAAGTAAACCACGTCCTCCGTGTCCACTTCGCCATTGCCCCCCTCGTCCTCGTCCTCGACCGTAAGTTACTCCTGTGGCAAAAACTTCTTGGAAATTTGTATGAACATGAGTTTCTTCAGAAAAACCCTTCAGAGTCATTTTATACTGGATCAATTTAGCTCGTAACTCATCAAAGGTAGGAAGGACAGGCAGACACAATAGTGAAGTGACAATCATATTGTAGTCAGATCCCAATCCACTCAGAGTTTGTTGCACCATATCACTGTCACTTACCGTACATCCTATAACTGCAAGTTGATCTGTGATATTCTTCATCTTGTTCAGATATTCCATGATGGTCATGGAATCTTTTCTCAGCAACTGAAATTCCATCTTGAGAAAAACCATCCTCGCTTGTGAAACTTGTGAATACGTCTGAATCAATCGCTCCCAGAGTTGCAGGGTTGTACAATTGTCAGGAATAGCAACAAGGACCTCTTAAGACAAGGTAGAAGTGATGTATACAACTACTGATTGATCTTTCCTTTCCCAGTTGAGGTATTCTGCATTTTTGACATACACAATTGAACTCTCCCCTTTATCATCTTTCTCTTCTCTCGTGACAAATTATGGTGGGACTGGAGTGGTTCCATCCAGGTGACCTAAGAGACCTTGGTTCCTTATAAAAGGAATGATTTGTCTCTTCCAAATCAAGAAGTTTGAGGTATTCAACTTTTCAGAAACGAGTTGATTGAGAAAGCTTGAAGAAATATTCGATTAAGAAGAATAAGAGTCCATTGAGAAATAAAATTCAACAAGAGTGTTTACGAAGTGCTCAGCCTTTTTTCTTTTTTTTCTTTTTTTTTTTAACAAGAGATCGCAGGCTGTCAGATTCAGAAGAGAGTCAGACCTGAGCTTTCCTTTACACTCTTGAAAGATTAGAGATTGACGTGATGAAAATTACTTCCATACGTTAGATATATTTTCAGGCAAATATAGAAAATGAGAATCAGAAGAAAGGAAAATCACACAACAAAAAAAAAAATAATTACCGAGAAGGGCTTGATATCTGAATATGCAGAATAAATGCGTGGAGAAGATTGGGCAAAAGAGACAGATCTGGTGCACCAGATCAAATAACGCCAGACAAAAGAAGACAGATCTGGAATAGGAATCGTGGGTTGTTTCTGTGTTTCACGTGAATCGATTTCAGCGATTCACGTGAAATAGAATTGCCCCTTTTTAACACGCAGTATATATGTGAACAGGATTCACGTGAATCTCAGATCCATGTGAATGTTAGGCCCACGTGGGACATGGGTACACAGAAAAATTCAGAAAATAGATGAAGGAACGAGAAAGAAGGAGAAAAAAAATGAAGAAGAGTAGAAGAGGAGGGACGAAAAACCTCAAATCTCTGATCGTCGCACCTTTCGAAAGCCTCTTCAGCCCTTAGATGGATCTCCGCTCTTATACCATGTTAGAATCTCCTCTGATACCTGTATTGAGAAAAGAGAGAGAGAGAGAGAACAGAAGAAGAAAGGGAAGAAGGGGCTGCGGCTGTCACGATTTCAACTATTGAAATCGTGACCTAAACTTTCATTAATATGTTCAAGAAACAATATGGATCCGGGTCAGGTGCATTGTCCAGACCCGAATAAAATAAAACTTTACAAACTACTGTACATACAAAAGGTGTATTCGGGTCAGGTCCTAATAACCCAGAATACACTTTTCACAACTTTCATTGTGGTAGTAGCCATGAACCGGTACTCAGCTTGAGTTGAAGAAAAAAAGACCTTCTATTGCTTTTTGCACCTCCATGAGATCAACGATTCACCTAAGAAAACACAAAAACTTGTGGTTGAGCGTCTATTGTTAGGATCACCTCCCCAGTATGCATCTGTATAGGCAAATAAATTTAATGTAGAAGAGGAAGACATAAACAGGCCTTTAGAGAGAGAATTTTTAAAATATTTAATAATACGCAAAACAGTTCCCATGTGAGCAATGTAATAAAACAAGAAGATTTTAATCACAAACCAAAGGTTCTCCAATCCTCAAGAAAGTGTTCTCTCGAGGAACACACAACATCTACAAAAAGAACCACAAAGTGTTCCATAGGATCACTCTCACAAACCCCACAAAGGAGACAATAAAAAATATAATTTATTTAACAAAGAGAGTGTGCCAAAAGGCTTACAAAACAAAGGAGAGAACACCCCTATTTATACAAGGGCAAAAAGTGAGATTAAAAGAAAGAGTAGAGAGGGAGCAAGGCTCCCAACGGCTAGAATTTCTAGCCGTTGAGAGCAGTCAAACTTAGTTTGACTTCTCCTTATATTACATATATTATTTATATGTTTAATAAATTTATATGTAATATATATACACGTATATATACACAAATACATGTATGTATATATATTATTATATATAAATAAGTATAAATATATTTACATTTTAACACTCCTCTTCAAATTTACGGTAGGATAACCGAAAGTTTGCTTAAAAGGAAGTAAAACTTAGGGGCAGAGAGAGGTTTGGTAAAGAAGTCCACCAACTGGTACTCTGATGTGACATAAAACAGATCAATAGTTTTTTTAAGATATTTCGCTCGAACGTAATGACAATCCATCTCGATGTTCGTTCTTTCGTGAAACGTGTTTTTGCTGGCAATGTAGATAGCACTCTTATTGTCGCAGCACATCTTTGAAGCTCCTAGAAACTTTCATATCAGCCAATAGTCTTCGCAGCCACACAACTTCCATTATGGCAGTAGTCATTGACCTGGTATTCAGCTTCAGTTGAAGAAAGATAGACCTTATGTTGTTTTCTGCACTTCCATAACATCAACGATTCACCTAAGAAAACACAAAAACCTATGGTTGAGTGTTTATTGTTTGGATCACCTCCCCAATCGGTATCTCTATAGGCAAGTAAATCTAATGCAGAAGAGGAAAACATAAACATGCCTTTAGAGAGAATTTTTAAGATATCTAATAATACGCAAAACCGCTCTCATGTGAACAGTTGTGGGACCGTAATGAAATTGACTAGCTTTGTGTACAGCATGTGCTATATCAGGTCTAGTAAAAGTTAGATAAGAAAGAGCTTTGATAAGTTGTCTATAAGGAGTTGGATCATCCAGAGGCTCCCCATCATCAATTCTCATCGTAACATTTGTTACTTCAAGGGTGTCAATTTTCTTATCATCTAATATTCTAGACCAGAGAATAATATAAAAAACAAACTTAGATTGAGATAATAAATACCCTTTAGGAGAATAAGCAACTTCGATTCCTAAAAAGTAGCGTAGAAATTCCAAATAAGTCATTTCAATACTAGCTTTAAGAATATTTTTGATATATTGAACTCCTTGATTGTCGCCTCCAGTGATTATCATGTCATCTACATAGACTAGCAGAACGACACTACCTGCATTAGAATCCTTAATAAACAAAGCAGTGTCAATCAAGCAAGATCTAAAACTAATATCAAACATAACTTTACTGAATCTATCATAACAGGCTTTAGGTACATGTTTCAACCCATATAATTTCTTTTGAAGGCGAAGAGTCTTTCCTTGAGAAAGACTTATACCAAGGGGTGCCTCCATGTACACTTCTTCCATAAGATTTTTATTTAAAATTTGCATTTTTAACATCCATTTGATATATAGACCTGCTACTTCAATAAGAGTTCTAGCCATGGTCATACGGGCAGCTGGTGTAAAGGTTTCTTCATAATCAATGTCATGTTCTTGCAAATATCTCTTTGCAACTAACCTAGCTTTATATCGCTCAAGGGTTCTATCACTCTTAGTTTTTATTTTATATACCCATCTACAACCTATGGGTTTCTTTCCTAGTGAAAGATTTTGAATAGACAAAGTTTGAGCCTTTTCCAAGGCTTCAAGTTCTACCTTCATAGCTTCAACCCATTCAGAATGTTCTTTAGCATGAGCGTACGATGAGGGTTCTACATATGAGTAAATCAGAGCTATGCATGTTTGATATTTTGAAGAAAATGAATCATAGGATACAATTTTGATAGGGGTTTTGATACTCTAGATGATTTCCTAATTTGCAATTCATCTTTACTAAGGTTAGAAAACTTTTCAAGTGCACATGGGTTTTGATTTCCCCGCCTAGAATATTGCATACACGTTTGATCATTGAGCGGCAATTCATCAAGTGGTTCATAGTCGCTAGATTCAATAGTGTTCTCCAAATCATGCTCATAATCACAGTTGTCAATATCTTGCTTTGAAACAAGGTCTAACAAAAAAGAATACTCGGTTACTTCCTTTAGTTGATCCTTATCAAATAAATTTTCTTTTTCTAAGAAGGTACATTTCGAGAGATGTATAATTTTTCATTTTTAGAATCATAATACCTATATTTTTTTTAGTTATCGGCATAACCAAAGAAGGCACGAGGAATAGCTCTAGGAGAAAACTTGTCATTCTTATTGATAAAAATAAAGCATTTGCAACCAAAAATTCGTAATCTTGAATAATCAGAGGAGAGTTTAAAGAGTTTTTCGGTCAGTGAAATATTGTGTAAAGAAGAAGATGGCATTATGTTTATAAGATAAACAACAGAACAACTTCTACTTAAAAAACCTTAGGCACGTAGCTGTTAAAATGTAAATTGTATATAAATTGTAATATAATATATATATATAATAATATTATATATTATTATTATTATTATAGTTTTTTTTCTTTAATATTTTTTTGTTTCTTTTTAGTATCTAATTCAATAGGAACTAGATTGTTTTTCAGTCAAGTTCTTAGTTGGAACTTGACTGACTTGTAGCTGTTGGACTCTAGTCCAACGGCTATAATAAGAGCCATTGAATTGAACTACAGTCCAACCACTCTTCTTGTGAGAGTTCCAAATGAGCTCTCCTCTCTCTCTTCTTTGTATAAATAGGGGTGAACCCCCTCAATGTAGTTTTAACTTGAATGTTTCTTAAGCATTTTTATTATCAATAAAGATTTATTTATTTATTATTGTGTTCTTCCTTTTATACCCTTTTATGGGTTTGCTTAAAGTGTCTTTATAGACATTCTTTTGGTGGATTCAAGTGCATTTGTGGAAGACCATCATTTCATTACATGGTATCAGAGCCATGGAGATCGTAGATCTTGAAGAGCTTTTGTCTCATTTTTTGTGTACTTGCAAAAGGTGCTTCATCACATTGTTCTTGGCTAAAAAAGAATCGTTGAAGAAATGAGGCAATTGAAGAACCTCTTTTACTACAAAAAATTGTATTTCATCCTCTCTTTTATTCTCTTTTTCTTCTCTCATCTAATTCTTTCTCGCCCTTGTAAAAGATGGATGATAATGATAAGATCACCATCATACCTATAAAGTTAAATTATACTAATTATTTAATGTGGGTTTCGATTATGAAGCATCACATTTGGGGAAAAGGGCTATGGGGTATAGTGAATGGTTCCAATTCGGAACCTAAACTATCTCTCACTAAAATAGAGGGTGATAAAAAAGTTCCTCTAACGAAAGAGGAGAAGAGCAAGGCGCTAGCCACTTATAAAAATAAATGGAAAGAATGGAGGATAGGGCATGCAAAATTATGTCATGGCTAATTAATAGCGTAGACATTAAAAAATGCTCTAGTCTTGCTAAGTTCGAACATGTCGATAAGGCTTAGGAATATCTTAAAAATATGTATTCCCTCAAAGATATTGCACATGTGTGCAATTTACAAGACAAAGTTCGAATAATGACTCAAAAGGATAAAACCATTCGAGAATATTACAATGAGTTATCCGAACTTTGGGAAGAATTGACTCTTTTAGAACCAAAATGGCATTGTCCCGAAGACATTGAGCTCCGTAAAAAACAACTTGATATGAAGCATTTTTATCAATTTATAAACGGTTTAAGACCGGAATTTGAGTCGACTAAATCAGCTCTTCTTCATCGAGGAAAAGTTTCCGCTATCGTTGATACTGTAGAGAAACTAACTATGGAGGAAAATAGAATTAAAAAGAATACTCCAAAACTAGAAGATGATTTTGTTTTATCTGTGTCTAGACCGGGTAATCATGTACGCTCTTATAGGTCACCTCATTTCAACAAACAAAATGGTGACTTTGACACGAGAAAAGTCATTTGTCACCATTGTCATGAACCAGGGCACTATAGGCCTCAGTGTTCTAAACTTAAAGAGCTAAGAGAAAAGAGAGTCGCGATTGTTAGATCAGAACCCAAAGATCAAGATGCACCGGTTTCTATGACTCAATTGATAGAGATTCTTCAACCCCTTATCAAAGGAGCTATTTCCTCATCTAAAGCCTCAACTGGAGCAGTTGTGTCATCCTTTTCCGATCCAAGTAACTTTCCTTAGCTTCTTGACTCTGGTGCTTCTTTTCATATGACTCCAAATGACAATAGCTTACCGAATGTTTCAAAAATAAGTCAAGTGTGTCAAAAAAATTTACAGTTGATGGAACCTCTATTGAAATAGAAGGAATAGAAAATTTTGAAAAGGTCCATAAAACTAAGAAATTTTTTATTTTAGAAGTTAGATATATTCTTATACTGAATTTAAATCTTTTATCTATTTCTCAAATAATTGATTATGGATGTAATGTCTCATTTTCTTCTCATGGATGTTGGGTACAGGATCGCCAAACAGGAAAGCTAATTGAGGAAGGACATAGAGAAGGACTCTGTTACATGGATTTTTTGGATTTGTCTAAGAATGTTTTTTGTTAGAATATTCAAAAAATAGAGTTGGATTTGTAGCACAAAAGACTTGGTCATCTTCATATGGCCAAAATCCAACATTTTCCTAGTCTTGAAAAATTTTGTAATTCTGAAAATTTTACTTATAAAGACTGTATTCTTGGCAAAATAAAAAGATTATCATTTCATGATAGAACCTTTGTTTCTTCTAGACCACTTAATTAGTTCATTCGGATATTTGGGGTCCTATACCAATTGTTTTGAAAGGTGGATTTGCATATTATGTCATTTTTGTTGATGATTTTTCTAGGCATACTTGGATTTACTTAAACATAAATCGGAAGTTTTTTCATACTTTCAAACATTTCATAACATGGTTAAAAATAAATTTTAAAATGATATATCAATTTTTCGCAAAGATTCAGGGAGAGAATTTATGTCCAAAGAATTCAAAAATTATCGCAGTTTACATGGCATTACGCATCAAAGGTCTTGTCCATACACACCACAACAAAATGGACTAGTTGAACGTAAACAGCGATACATCATGGAAACAACTAGGACTTTATTAATAGCAAATCATGTTTCAAAGTAATTTTGGGCAGAAGTTATAGTAACTGCTACTTATCTCATTAATTTAATGCCATCCTCTTTGAAAAATATAACTTCAATTAAAAAACTTGTGAATCTTTCTCCTGATTACTCTAGATTGAGAGTGTTTGGATGCAAGTGTTTTGTTTTTACTAACAAAAATGACAAACTCTCTTCCCGTGCGATTCCCTATACCTTTTTAAGATATGCCAATAATAGAAAAAGCTATAGGTGTTTTGACCTTCAAAATGAACTATATGTATTAAGAAATGTATCTTTCCTTGAAAAAGAAAGCTTCTTTGATTTTGAAAAACCTAAGAAAGTCATTGAATATTCTTTCCTAATAGATTTGACCTCAAAATCTATTGAATATGATCTTGAATGTGACTTTGGCGATGATCAAAGTACAATGAACACAATGATGACAATAAAGAGGAAATCCATAAGGATGTTGGTTTACAATATTCTAGACGAAGAGAGTCAAATCTTCCATGTGCACTAGAAAAATATTCTGAAGTATCCACCAGAAGGTTATCCCGAGTTTCGAGGCCTCCTGAAAAATGTTATACAAATCATTTTCACCAACATATAAGGCAGTTATTGCATTAATACACTCATATGAAGAACCATCATCGTACTCTCAAGACAAAAATCATGTCGAATGGGTAGAAGCCATAAAAACTGAGTTGGATGCACTTGAAAAGGCTTCTACTTGAACTATTCAAGATCTTCCTCTAGGTAAGAAACCTATAGGTTGTCGATAGGTTTACAAAGTTAAAACCAAGAGTGATAGAACTCTTGAAAGATATAAAGCTCGACTAGTGGCCAAAGGCTATGCCCAAGAATATTGCATTTATTATGAAGAAACCTTTGCCTCAGTTACTCGTATGACCACTGTCAGAACCTTAATTGCCTTGGCTTCCATAAGAAAATGGCTCATATTTCAAATGGATCTCAAAAATGCATTTCTAAATGAAAACCTAGTAGAAGTATACATGGAAGCCCTACTTGGTATTAGTATTCTCAAGGGTAAAGCTCTTCGTTTAGAAAAAGCTCTTTATGGTCTTAAACAAGACCCAAAAGCTTGATATGATAGGTTTAGTCAGGTTATACTTAATATTGGTTTTCAATCCTATTTGACTGACACTGCTTTGTTTATTAAGAATTTTGATGCAGGGATTATAATGCTTCTTTTCTATGTGTATGACATGATCATCACCGGAGGCAATAAACAGGGAGTTGAAAACATCAAAAATCTTCTTAAAACTCATTTTGAAATAACTGATTTAAGTTTATTATGATATTTTTTAAAAATTGAAGTTGCTTATTGCCCTCGTGGGTATTTAATGTCTCAATCTAAATTTGCTTTTGATATTGTTTTCAAGTCTGGAATCACAGACGATAAGAAAGTGGACACTCCAGAAGTTGTCAACGTTAAAATGAGAATTGATGATGAAGAACTTCTTGATGATCCTACTCCTTACTGACAGCTTATCGAAGCTCTTTCTTATCTTTTCATTACTAGGCCAGATATAACACATGTTCACACAGCGAGTCAGTTTCATCATTCTCCCACCTCTATGCATATAGGAGCAGTTTTGTGTATTATTAGATATTTAAAGTTCTCTCTTTTATGAGAACTCTTCTTGTCTGCTTCATCGTCTTTAAATTTACTTGCATATACTGATGCGGATTGGGGAGGTAATCCCAATAATAAGTACAATCACTAGTTTTTATGTATTTTTAGGTGAATCCTGAATTTCATGGAGGTGCAAGAAGCAACAGAAAGTTTTTCTTTCCTCCACCGAAGCCGAATACAGAGTCATGGCAACCACCACTATGAAAGTTGTTTGGGTCAGACTCCTACTAGCGGATACGGGAGCCGAAGCGATGCAAGCTTCAAAAATGTGTTGTGACAACAAAAGTGCGATCTACATTGCAAGCAACCGAACATTTCACGAGCGCACCAAACACATCGAGATGGATTGTCACTATGTCATGGAGGAATACTTACATAGAATAATTGATCTGCCATATGTTACATCAAAGTACAAATTAGCATACTTTTTCACTAAGCCTCTCGCTGCTCCCAGATTTCACTTTCTCTTAGACAAACTTTCGCTCATTGTACTATAAGTTTGAGGGAGAGTGTTAAAATGTAAATTGTATATAAAGTGTAATATATATATATATATAATAATATTATTATTATATATTATTATTATATATATTTTTCTTTAATATTTTTTTGTTTCTTTTTAGTATCCTAGTTGGAACTTGACTAACTTGTAGTAGTTGGACTCTAGTCCAACGGCTATAATAATAGTCGTTGGACTAAAGTTAGTCCAACGACTCTTCTTGTCTCCTCTCTCCCTCTTCTTTGTATAAATAGGGGTGAACCCCTTAATGTATTTTTAACTTGAATGCTTCTTAAGCATTTTTATTATCAATAAAGATTTATTCATTTATTATTGTGTTCTTACTTTTATACCTTTTTATGGGTTTGCTTGAAATGTCTTTATAGACATTCTTTTGGTGGATTCAAGTGCATTTGTGGAAGACCACAATTTCATTACAACAACTGCCAATAAGTAAAGTCCTTTAAATTTTAATAATGTGCCGATATTTTCTCTCAGCTAAGTCATTTTGTTGTTATGTATGTCGACATGATCTTTGATGCGTGATGTCATGTGAGTAGAGATAATTTTTAAATTATTTTGAAAACAAAAATTCCTCCTAAATCAGTACGAAATATAGAAATATCATTTTCAAATCTATTTTTGACCATCTTATCGAAATTTTGAAAATGAAAAAATACTTCAGATTTATGTTTAAGAAAGTAAATTCAAGTATATCTAGTACAGTCATCCATAAAATAACATAATATGCATATCCACATTTAGACACAACTAGTGTTGGACCCCAAACATCCAAATGAACCAACTCAAATGGTTCAGATGAGACAAAAGTTTTATCCTTGAAAGGTAATCTTTTCATTTTTCCTAGAAAACAGATTTCACAAGTGAAATAATTAATATTACAAAAAAATTTCAAACTTAGAAAAATTGGAATTTTAGATAGAGTGGGATGTCCTAGTCTTCTATGCCATAATTTTAAATCCATTTTTTGGACATTACAACAAAAAGCATCTTTCGGTATCTCCAAATAATTCATATAGTAGAGACCTCTCTCTCTATGGCCTTACCCAATCAACTTCCCTGACTGGCAATCCTACACCAAACATTCATTTAAAGAGGAGATATTAGAACCATAATCGGATATTTGAGATACGGATAAGATATTCAAATTTAATTTAGGAACGTATCTAATTTTTTGAATGAGAAACCTTTTTTAGTTTGAAAGATCTTTTTCAAAACTTCCTATTCCTTTGATTTCAAGAGGAATACCATCGGCTTAAACACTTTTAACATGCTTCAATTGCTATAGCATTCGGATAAAATATCAGTGTTTGGGATCATATGAAAATATGCATCATAATCAAGAAGCCAAAGAATCTTACCTGGGTCCGAATAAGATGATATTGCGGCCCCAGCTGAGGAAGATGACCTTCTAAAAAGAGGTTGAAGGACTTCAACTAATGGAGCTAGAGACATGCTTCCAATACATGATTCTTGAGGTGTGGGAATGTCCTTGTCCTTTGATTATTGAGGAAAACCAACCGACACAACCTTTTCAAATGTCCCTTTTAGTTTAGGACATTAAGTCTTAGTGTGTCCCGGTTCATGACAAAATAACAAATGATTTTCTTTTTTTCATAGTAATTTCCTTGTCTTCTATAGTGAGGTGCTTATATACACAAACATAGTTTCCTGGTCGAGAAACAGCTAAGACCAAGTCATCTTCACTTTTGCTTACATGCTTTTTCAATCTATTTTCTTCTATACTCAACTCTTCTATAGTGTCTTCAATAGAGGGCACTTTTCCTCTATGAAGAAGAAGAGACTTTGTAGATTCAAATTCCAAACTTAGACTGTTAATGAATTGATAAAAGTATTATGCATCTATTTGCCTTTGGCGGAGTTCCCTGTCTTCGGGATAATACCACTTTGGCTCTAGAAGAGTCAATTCTTCCCAAAGTTCGGATAGGTCATTATAATATTCTCTAATAATTTTATTCCCTTAAACCATAGTCTGAACTCTCTTGTGCACATTGCATACATGTGCAATATCTTTAAGAGAATACATTCTCTTAAAATAATCCCAAGCCTTGTTGGCATGATCAAATTTAGCAAGGCTTGAACATTTTTTTACATCCATACTACTAATAAGCCAAGATATGATTTTGGCATGTTCCCTCCTTCACTTCTTCCCATAAGTGGTTATAGCCTTAGATTTCTCATTTTCGATTAGAAAAACTTTTTTCTCATCCTCTACCTTAGTGAGAACTAGCTTGGGTTCTGGCTCGGATCCATCTACTAGTCCCCACAATCCCTTTCCCCAAATAAGGTGTTTAATGATAGAAGTCCATGTTACATAATTGAAATCATTGAGTTTTATTGGTTTTATGGTAATATTTTCATTGTCATCCATTTTTACAAGGGCTAAGAGAGGAGAGATAATGAGCACGAGCACTCCTCCACCAAAGAATTTTACAATCACTTGAACGCTTGCAAGATCACCAACACTTTTGATGAAGATACTTCAAATGGGATTCAACACAACCTGGCTCTAATACCATGTAATAAAACAAGACTTCAATCACGAACCAAAGGTTATCTAAATCTTCCATGAAAGTGTTCTCTCAAGGAACACACAACATTCACAAAGAGAACCATAAAGTGTTCCAAAGGATCACTCTCACAAACTCCACAAAGGGGATACGATAAAAAATATAATTTGTTAACAAAAAGAGTGTAAAAAGACTTACCATACAAAGGGGAGAACACCCCTATTTATATACAAGGGAGAGAGAGAGTGAAGACGGAGCAATGCTCCCAACAGCTAGAATTTCTAGCCATTGGGAGCAGTCAAACTTTGTTTGACTTCTCCCTATATTACATACATTATTTATATGTTTAATAAATATATGTAATATATATTATATTTATATAAGTATATATATATACATACATACATACGTATACATGTATGTATATATACTATCATATATATAAGTATAAATGTATGTACATTTTAATAAATGTGTCCAAAATCTAAGTATAAAAAAGGATACCATGGAAAAGATCCTCAAATTTCTGGGGTTGGTCAGACCAGAAATCCCTGCGTCTGAGATCCGAGGCTCTCAAATGACCCCAACTTCAGAAAATTTAAATTCATTAAGTGCAGATATTTTGTTGAAGAAACAATGCTTACACAATCTTCATTTCAGCAATTTCTGAAAGATTAAGAGAATTTGCTTTTGCAAGATATCTCGAATGAAGTGAATATTCCTCTGAGGGAGATAATGGAGGAAGACCAAGGTCACCAAATCCAAGAAATCTAGCACAATTCCAGCTAGCTTGAGCTTGAGCAGCCTTTTCCCATTGTTCCTGGCGCTTCTGATCTGGATCCTTTATCAATGACATGAACGCAGGATCGAGGTATGAATCCAAGAATGATGTATTTCTGTAAAAAAAAATTGTTTTCATAAAGCCAGATAATTAATGAAGGCAAAAAGCAAGATCAGTTAAACAAAGCTACAATAACAGAACACTGCCGGAACATCGATTAATATCAACTCTCAGTTAGATCAACAAAGAAAGCAAAGATGGTAAGGAAGCAGATGCACTTGAAGGTAATGCCGGTCCAAGGAAATTTATAAGTAGACAGCAAAAGACAACTATAACACTGATATTTCATCTGCAGTACCTTCGTTAAGATAAAAGCAAAGAACCTGCTAGAAGACAATCAAAGATCGTTTTTCCTGATTGTTTGAGAGGGCAAGTAAAAAATATTTTGCTCTAGAACGGGGCAGATTAAATAAAACATCGTGTTTTATAAGAGAAAGAAAAAAGAATATTTACAGCACATCCCACATAGATCTGCAGGTTCAGATCAAAAAGACACTTGAAATTATAATTTTTGAAGGGTCTTAACCAGTGACAACTTTTTGGGGAATAGGATGACCACAGCTTGGTCACACACATACACACATACATGTTAAATGTTAAAGTGTGTATATATATATATATATATATTGAAATACATATACATATGTATATATGTATATGTATCTCAATATATATATATATGAATATATTTACTTACTTCCTATTTTTTGTTTCTTTTTACCCGAAAAGGGTATTTCTGTAAATTCCTATTTTACGCATATTCCCCTTGGAATATGATTGTAATTCTTTTTTATTTGTACTTTTTTTTCTTTCTTTTTTTCTTTTTTCTTTTCTTTCTTTTTTTCTTTTTTCTTTTTTTTTTTTCTTTTTCTTTTTTGGTTTTTGCGCCACATAGGGAGGCTCCCCAAAGAGTCGTTGGGGAGCCTCCAACGGTCACATATGTGACCATTGGGGGCTCCCAACGACTCTCTTGGGAGCCCCCTTTTGTGGCTCCTTTGTGTGATTATAAATAGGGGTTTCACCCCCTTTGTATTTTTCATGGCTTTCAGTCAAAGCCCAAGTGCTCAATAAAGTGATTCCAATATTTTTTTATGTCGTTGTGCATTTGAGAGTTGTGCCGAGTTTGTTATCAAGAATATTAAGGTCTTGATCTTAGTATCTTGTTAGAGATACTTTTACATGGTATCAGAGTCTCGTTGAAGAAGGATGATCATGCATCTCTTCTTTTTTGAAGTGCCTCGAAAAACGTGCCTTCAAGCTATTTGAGTTTGAAGTGGATCATCTTCTTCGAACAATATTTTAGAAGCCTCTTTTGTCAAGAAAGCGTTGGAAATCTTTTGAGGTACGTGTTATTTTTTATCTTCTACCCTCTCTAATGGGTGAAAAAGACTCTCACTTCTCCCTTGGTTTTAAACTTAGCGGTTCGAACTATCATGTTTGGGCCGGCAATATAGAAGCCCATATCAAAGGAAAGGGCCTTTGGGGGTACGTTCAAGGTTTAATACCGGAACCGGAACCCAAACTTATCATTATTGAAAAAGGGGATATTAAGATTCTTGAAGGGGAAGATAGACAAAAAGCCCTAGAAGATTATTAAAAAAAGCATGATGAGTGAGAGATGAAGAACTTCAAGATCTTGTCTTGGATTTTTTCATCCGTAGAAACCAAGATCAAGGCCAACATCATTAAGTTCAAAAAGGCTCTGAAGCTTGGTTGTACTTTGAAAAGATGTATACTTCAAGGGATTTATCACACAAATATTACCTCCAAAAGAAGGCATTGACCCTTCAACAAAACGATTTGTCTATTCGGGAATATTTTGCTGAACTATCGTCTATTTGGGACGAGCTAGCTATGCTCGAACCAAAATGGAGCGGAGAAGCAATTGAGTTAAGACACAAACAACTCGAGGAAGATCGATTCTTCAATTTTTTAAATGGACTTAGACCCGAATTTGAACAAATTTGGTCCTCTCTTCTATCCGCCTTAATATCTCCTTTTATTGAAGATGTAATCACTAAGCTAAGTGGTGAAGAAACCCGTATGGGGATTAATAAAAATAATCCTAGCATCCTTGTTGCATCTTCTTCTTAAGATGATTGTAAAGGGGTTAATGCTGTGTCAAGACCCGGAAATAATATGAAGGCCTAAAAACCTCCTCATTTCAAAAATCAAGGTCAAGAAGGAAATGATCGATATGGCAAAAGAGACTATAGCAAATTAAGTTGTCATTTTTGTAAAGAACCCGGGCATATCAAACCATTTGCCCCAAATGGAAGAAAATACTTGTTGCGGCTATGGCATCCCAACCAGAGGAACGACCATCTTCATCAAATGGGGCTCTTTCCATTCAACAAATTGTGGATGCTCTACAACCTCTTCTCAAGGGAGGCATTTCTAAAGCAGCTATGTCATCCTCCTCACCTCCTGGTAAGACATCTTGGCTCCTAGATTCCGGTGCATCTTTTCACATGACTCCAAGTGCTTGTTCTCTTTCCGATTTTTCTAAAATTTATCTTCCATCTTTTGTCTCAACGGCGGATGAAACACATCTTGAAATTAAAGAAATAGGCAATTTTGAAAAACAAGACTTTTTTATTCCAAAAATTTGTCTTATACCAAAACTAAACTTAAATTTACTTCCGGTCTCTCAACTCTCGGACTATGGTTGTGATATAAAATTCTGTTCTAATAAATGTTGGATACAGGATCGGCAGTCCGGTAAGTTGATTGGAGAAGGCTCTAGGAGAGGAGACCTCTACTATGTTGAGTTTCTCCAAATTCCCAAGAACCAGTTTTGTAATGTTGCTCAAAACAAAGATAATCATGTATGGCATAAGAGACTGGGGCATCCCAACATTGTTAAAATCTCTTATTTGCCTTTTATTAAGCATCTTTGTAAAGAGAATTTTGTATGTAATGAATGTATTCTTGGAAAAATGAAAACTCTACTATTTACTCAAAGATCCATGTTTACAACAAAATCTTTTGAAATTATTCACTCAGATGTATGGGGTCCGGCTCCTGTGATATCTAAAGGAGGTTTCTCATACTATGTTATTTTTGTAAACGATTACACTAGATTTTGTTGGATATATTTTCTTAAACATAAACATAAAGTTTTTTCAATTTTTAAAACATTTCATATGATGATTTTAAATCAATTCAACAGAAGTTTAAAAATACTTAGAACTGACTCTGGTGGCGAATATCTTTCAAATGAATTCAAAAGTTATCTTAAAAGTCATGGTATTCTCCATCAAAAATCCTATCCAAAAACCCTACAACAAAATGGGTTGGCTGAACGAAAACATAGGCATATCATTGAAACAACTAGAACCTTGCTCATTTCACAGAATATTTCGAAAAGACTCTGGCTGAGGCAGCCCTTACATCGGTCTATGTCATAAATAGACTTTCATCAAAAAATTTGAACAAAGTTTCCCCATTTGAACGATTGTTTGAAAAAGAACATGATTATAGCAAGTTAAGGGTTTTTGGATGTAAATGTTTTGTCCTTATTGATAAAAATGACAAACTCTCCCTTAAGGCCATTCCTTGTGCCTTTCTTGGTTATTCTGAAACTCAAAAGGGTTTTCGGTGTTATGATATTAAAAATGCAAAACTATATGTTTCCAGAAATGTAAGTTTTTTGGAAAATCTCAGTGGTTTCGAAAAACTTGAACCTAATGACGAGAATGTAGACTATTTTTTTCTATTTGATCTTTTAACTGAAGGTGATGAAACTAGTGATGATGAGTCAAATCAGAATGACTCAAGTGATAACGAGACCAGTCTTGTGTCCTCCTCATTTCATCAACATGTCAATGAGGAACCGCATAGAGATCCCATAACCTATACTCATAGAGATAGAAATACTTTCAGAAGTACCCTTGAAAGATATGATGATGTTGGTGGGACTGCTTCTCAAAATGAGGAGAACCTTCGTAGGACCGAAAGACATAGAAAAATCCCTTCTAGGTTCTTCTCATATGAGTCTTTTTCACCTAAACATAAAGACTGTCTAAGCGCCATTCATTTTTACATAGAACCTAGAAACTTCGAGGAAGCACAGAAATGTCCTGAATGGATAGCCGCAATGGATAATGAACTCAAAGTTCTGAGAAGAGCAAAGACATGGGAATTTCATGACCTTCCTAAAGGTAAGAAAGCAATAGGGTGTAGATGGGTATTTAAGGTTAACAATAAGAGTGATGGGTCCCTCAAGAGATACAAGGGTCGTTTGGTTGCAAAAGGATATAGTCAAGAATATGGGATTGATTATGAAGAGACTTTTGCCCCGGTAGCTCGAATGGTCACTATCCAATGTCTTATAAGTGTTGCCTCAATCAACAAGTAGAACATCTATCAAATGGATGTTAAGAATGCATTTCTAAATGGAGATCTAAATGAAGAAGTGTACATGGATGCTTCATCTGGAATGGAGTCTCTTAAAGGAAAGGTGATTCGCCTTCGAAAAGCACTTTATGGTTTGAAACAAGCCCCCAAGGCTTGGTATGCTAGGTTTAATTCCGTAATGATAGAAAATGGTTTTTCATCCTGTTTTACTGATACTGCTTTGTTTGTTAGAAAATCCAATGCAGGGATTATTATTTTACTTATATATGTCAATGACATGCTTATAACCGGAAGCGATTCTAAAGGGATTAAAAGCATAAAATCGATTTTAAATGATAGATTTTAAATGTCTGACTTGGGATTTCTAACTTATTTTTTGGGTATTGAAGTAGCATACTCTCATAGAGGGTATTTTTTGTCTCAAACTAAGCTTGCATCTGAGATTATTGACAGGTCAGGTATTACAGATGATAAGGTTTGTGAAATTCCTGCTATAGTAGGAGCTAAAATGAAGATTGATGATGGTGTTCTTCTCTCTGATCCTACTCTCTACAGACAGCTTGGAGGATCGTTGATGTACCTAAGTATTACCAGACCAGATATCTCACATGCAGTTCATACGGCAAGTCAGTTTCAGCATGCAAGGGAGTTTTTCAGTCAACTTCTTCTGATTTAAAATTAATTGTTTATACTGACTCTGATTGGGGAGGTGACCCAAATAACTATCACTCCACCACTGGTTTTTGTGTGTTCTTAGGTGATTCATTGATCTCGTGGAGATGTAAGAAGCAACAAAAAGTTTCTCTCTCTTCGACTGAAGCTGAATATCGTGTCATGGCAACTACTACCATGGAAATTGTATGGATCCATCAGCTGCTTGAAGACATGGGGATCACTATTGAAAGGTCCACTAAGCTATGCTGTGATAACAAGAGTGCAATTTATATTGCCAAAAATCATACATTCCATGAGCGGACTAAGCACATTGAAATGGACTGCCATTATGTTCGTGAAGTCTGTCTAAAAGAAATCATTGATCTTCCTTATGTTACTTCAGAATATCAGTTGTTAGATTTCTTCACCAAAGCTTTATGTGCACCACGATTCAACTTTCTCCTTGGCAAACTTTCGATCATCATGCCTTAAGTTTGAGGGGGGTATTAAATTATGTATCAATTGTAATCTCGTATATATATTCATATATATATATATATGTGTGTGTGTGCGTACTATGTATATATGTATATGTATCTCAATATATATATATATGAATATATTTACTTATTTCCTATTTTTGTTTCTTTTTACCAGAAAAGGGTATTTCTATAAATTCCTATTTTACGCATATTCCCCTTGGAATATGATTGTAATTTTTTCTTTTTTTCTTTTTTGGTTTTTGCGCCACATAGGGAGGCTCCCCAAAGAGTCGTTGGGGAGCCTCCAACGGTCACATATGTGACCGTTGGGGGCTCCCAACGACTCTCTTGGGAGCCCCCTTTTGTGGCTCCTTTGTGTGATTATAAATAGGGGTTTCATCCCTTTGTATTTTTCATGGCTTTGAGTCAAAGCCCAAGTGCTCAATAAAGTGATTCCAATATTTTTTATGCCGTTGTGCATTTGTGAGTTGTGTCGAGTTTGTTATCAAGAATATTAAGGTCTTGATCTTAGTATCTTGTTAGAGATACTTTTACATATATATATATAATAATAAGTGGAATCCATTAGGGGTATTTTGGTCATTACACATTATGTAATTAGTGGTGTTCCTAGAGGGCACTTTAGGGTTTTCTTTTTTAATGTATTTTATTCTTTTCCTCAAGGGCATTATAATCCTTATAATGCCCTTAGAATAAAGCTGTTGGGAGTGCTCCTAATGGCTCTTCTTTGCTTCCTTTTGTGTATAAATACGAGGTGTAAACCCCTCTTGTATGTTAAGCTTGTTCACAAGCATTCTCTTAATAATATTCCTATATTTTTTACTTGTATTTAGCCCTTAAATGGCTTATGTGGTTTTGCTTTTGTATTGACCCATAAGTGATCTTGATTGTGTATATTTTTTGTGTTCTTGTATGCCGATAAGAGGCACCCAGTTGTATTCTTTTTGTATTTTCATTAGAGCACATATATATATAGACATATATGTATATATAGGGCAATGGAAACCTACAAAATGAGCAGGGTGCTAAATGAAACATGCTATGGCCTATGGGATTTTGGGTGTTTTTTCTAAATTCTGGCCATACAAATGTGATCTATATGCTTGTTTTTATAGGAATCACTTTTTTGAGCATTTGATTCCGATGCATGGATAGGTTTTTATAAGGTTTCAAAAATCAACGGCCTACAATTTTCATAAATCTCCAAGGCT
The DNA here is from genome assembly GCF_984573655.1 of Nuphar pumila. Taxonomy (NCBI): domain Eukaryota; kingdom Viridiplantae; phylum Streptophyta; class Magnoliopsida; order Nymphaeales; family Nymphaeaceae; genus Nuphar; species Nuphar pumila. The sequence continues at coordinate 55,084,983 of NC_143253.1, read as the reverse complement.
CCAAATACCATCTTTTCCATAAAAATGCATGATCCAAGTGTTGATTTCTGGTAAATCAATCATGTTGAACACATATATGAGGTCAGAATTTCGAAAAAAAACACCAAAAATCAAATATCATATTTCATTTAGCACAGTGCCCAGTTTGTAGATTTTCATTTCCCTTATATATATTATTTATTTATTTATTTATTTGTGACCAAACTGCAATGGATACACTGCTGATGGATGGTATCCAGAATCATGATGTGTTTAAAGTAACATTAGGACATAGAAGCACGTGGCAGATTTTTCCATGATGTGTCATTCACCAAAAAGAGGCTAACAAATATATTTAGACAAATTTATAGAGACAAGCTTGTCCAAGGTCAACAAATAAAATGTCCAGGAAACATCTATTTCGTGAGGCTTTGGATATCTATGCATTTGGTCTTCCTGAACATGGATATCCCTGTACATGATATTTCCAAAAACCTATGTCACACGGACTCGGCTAAGGAGGTGCCGCACCCGAGTCGACACGCCCCGACACGGGTGCGGACTCGGGTGCGGCTTCGGACTCGGCCCGGACTCGGTCAACGCCGAGTCGGACTCGGTCAACGAGTCCAGGCCGAGTCCGTCCACATTTTGGACTCGGTCAACTTTGACCGAGTCCAAAAATGTCCCTAAAAAACTAATTTTTTATACTTTTTTATTTAAAAAAATATATATAAAATTTTATTTTATTTTTAAAATGCCACAGGTGTCTGTGCACAGTCACAGACTGTGACTGTGACTGTGCACAGTCTTTGCAGTGTGCACACTGCAAAGACTGTGCACAGTCACAGTCACAGTCTGTGACTGTGCACAGACACCTGTGGCATTTTAAAAATAAAATAAAATTTTATATATATATATATATATATATATATATATATTTTTTTTTTTTTTGCCGAGTCCCCGTGTCCAAAAATTTTAAAATTGTGCCGCACCCGTGTCGCACCCGCACCCATGTGACATAGAGGGAAACCAGTTCTAACTGATATAATACTTAGACAACACAAACCTTCTTTGTATAAAACCACTGACAGGAAGATCGACAACAGGTGATGGTGGTCTAGGTACAGTTGCTGACATAGCAGGTAAAGGCTTAATTCTGATTTTACGTTCATCTACAATTGTTTCACCATTTTCATCCCCTACATCTGCTGGAAGCTTAGATACTGCCACCTCCTCTTCATGTTTATCCCTGGGGAAGTAAAGTGGAAGCAGCCTGCATGGAACAAGTCAAATGTCAACAAACAAAGTATTTTTTTATTGTAGACGACTCGCAAACATCAATCCATATTGATAATGACAACTGTGATTACAAATAACAAACCTGTCACAACATATAAGGCTGAAATTAACCAAAATTTTGAAGCAGACGACAAAGGCTCTGCCTTCTTGGCTAGGGGCAACCCTGGTTTGTCACTGACATGAGAAGACATGGTTCAAAACCCAAAGGGGGCATCCCCAACCACAAGGTCAAAACTAGGAGTACTCCCCAGTGAGCAGGGAAGACCTCAAGGGTTTGACCAACCAGAGGCCTTCCAATGGAGAGCGGATCCTGTAAAACGCTGGGTGAGATTAGCAATCTCACCCAGCATTTACAACCACAAAACCCACCCCACTGTACTGTAGCTCAGTACAACTGGGACCTGCAGAGGGGTGGGTTTTGTGGTTGTAAACGCTGGGTGAGATTGCTAATCTCACCCAGCGTTTTACAGGATCCACTCTCCTTCCAATGTGCTGTCGATGACGGGGGGTTTCCTTTGGCCAAGCCCGAGAAAAAAAAAACACATTAAAAACAAGTAATACCCCAAAAGGCATAAAACAAAAGACTGACAGGGTGCAATACCCCCAAAACATTTTATCCTGTAGTTCATCAAAGAGTTGCACACTTATAGGAGTTTCCAAGTTGCCGTACAAGCACCTTTTATATATCTCCGTATCAGAAGATGTAGTTGTACAAAAGACAACAGCTTTAACTTTATCTTTTTGTTTCTCTAGAAACCGTCGAACAGTCCCTGGCCAAGGAAATAATTTAGGTAAAGGAACATTCTACAGAAATTTCAAGTCGATGAATAAATACAAAATGTGAAGATGTTAATGGTATCTCACTAATTGCTACATGGGCAGCTGGCTCTCGTGGGTAATTTTTAGCTTCTGTATATATACAAACCATGGCGATGCTGCACTACCAAAAGGAGAAAAAAGGGGAAATGCCATAAGCTTGGGCATCCACCACAAAACAAGCTTGTAACATAATAACTGCATGTTCCAGGAACAAGAAATAAGGGCTACCACCAAACAACCTCTGAAGTCCATTCTCAATTAGAAATTCAAGACATGAGCGGTAGCAATGACTAAGTGCATTCTCTGCAGCTGTATGATATTTCACGGAATATTTTGGACCCACAGTGTGAATAACCATCCTGAGATATCCGAGCAAATATTAATAACACAAATAAACTAGATAACCAAAGAGATGAGACCATGTTCTAATTATAAAGATAGAAGATCAATGAAATAAGCATGTAAAAGGTTTGCAACTAAGACAATAATCTAATCTCTTGGTAGGAATAATCAGCAACAGCTTGAAACAAGTATCACAAATGATGCAGCTTCGCAATGCCGAAATATAAACAAATGTTTCAATAAAATGAAGAATTCTCAAAACCTTAAAGATTGATTTCAAGATTCTGATCTAGAATGATTTTGTCAATAACAATGGGTTTTGGTAGCATTTCTGTCATTTATAAAACATTTTGAAGGATGTCATTTTTTAAAGTTTAAATGGTACATTTGGAATGACAAGCAAGGTTTAAAGGATGTCAGCAAAGGGTTCCTTTTTCACGGCCCAACTAAAAGGGAAAGAAAACAGATGGATGAAAGAAGACAGAGGGAAGGAAGAAGAAGAAAGAAGAAAGAGAGAAGGAACAACACAAGAGGAAGAAAGAAGAAAGAGGGAAGCAAGAAGAAGGAAGACAAAGAGAAAAGGAAGGAAGAGGAAGAAAGAAAAACTAAGAGAAAAAGATGAAAGGAGAGAAAGCCAGAAACGAAACGGACGAGAGAAATAAGGAAAGAGGGAGGAGAAAAGGAGCGGAAGGGGTCCTTTTGTTAGTATTTTTATTTTTCCAACTTTTATAATTTTACCAATCTCTTTTCTTTGCTAAAGCTACCAAAATTTTCCCTTTAAAAACCACTTTTTTGTTAATTATTCAAAAAAATCCTTGTAGATATTCTTGTGACACCAATATTGGTGATTGTGCAAGTCAACTATGACTGCCACTAAGATTTATCATCATGTCCATTAAAACACTTGCTTCTGCTCTAGCATAGATGTCTTCAACACTCCTAATATACTTAAAGAAGAGAAGTAGAGAACTTTTATACACAAGTGAAAGCTGTTGAAATGTATTCTAGATATATATATATATATACAATTTTCGTAATACCCGATAAGGGTAAAAGTATCTTTTTCGTTTTTACGCATATTCCTCTTGGAATATGATTGTATTTTTTCTCTTCTCTTTCTTTTTATTTTTTTCTTTTATTTTTTTTTTATTTTTGACCTTGGGGGCCCACCATATAGACCTTGGACCCTCCAACGGTCACAATTGTGACCGTTGGAGGGGCTCAAACGTCTATATGGAGCCCCTCCAAGGCCTCCATTCAATGTATTATAAATAGGGGTCCTCCCCTTTGTAATTCTTTAAGCTTTGAGCAAAAGCTCTTCCATTATTCAATAAAGATTGCCTATTTTTATGCCTTTGTGCATTGGTGATTTATTATGTGCTTTTGAGCACACTTGTTCAAGTGTTCTTGTGCCTTTGTGCACGTAACTCTTTGAGGAGTTGGCACTTTTTGTGCACGTTGTCTCTTTGAAGACATTTTCGCATGGTATCAGAGCTTGGTCTCTAAAAGAATAGCTCATATTTTGCCTCACTCCGGTGGTTGCCTCGAAAAATGTGTTATTTCTTCAATCTTTACTCTTTGGCGTGAAGAGTTGTTGCAATCCACTTCTAGTGCAACACACCACATCAAGTGAGCTTAAAAGACCCGTTGTGGTAAGTGCTTCTATTCTTGAAGTTGTGTCTTTTTTCTCGTAAGCTTCTCCATGGCGGAAAAAGATTCTCACTTTTTTCTTGGTTTTAAACTCAATGGGGGTCAAACTATCATGTTTGGGCCGGCAATATGGAGGCTCACATCAAGGGAAAGGGTCTTTGGGAATACATCTAAGGTACGATCCCGGAGCCCGAACCAAAAATCGCTATAGTGGAAAAAGGAAAAATAAAAGTTCTCGATGAATAAGAAAGAACAAAATCATTCGAAGAATATAGCAAAAGGCACGAAGAATGGGAGATGAAAAATTATAAAATTCTTTGATGGATTTTCTCTTCGGTTGAGACTAGAATCAATGCAAATATTTTGAAATTCAAAAAAGCGTCTCAAGTTTGGGAATATCTTGATTGGATGTACACCTCGAGATTTATCCCACAAGTACTATCTCCAAAAAAGGGTTTTGACCCTTCAACAAGGCAAATTAACTATTAGAGAATACTTCACCGAATTATTATCCATTTGGGATGAGCTTGCTATGCTTAAACCTAAATGGAGTGGGGAAGCTATTAAGCTTCGACACAAATAATTGGAAGAAAATCGGTTTTTTAACTTTTTGAACAGCCTTAGACCCGAATTCGAACAAATAAGATCTTCCCTCTTGTCATATTTTACTTCTCCACCGCTTGAAGATGTTTTTACTAAACTAAGTGGAGAAAAAACTCGATTGGGTATGAGTAAAACAAATCCAAGTGTTCTTGTTATAACTCCAAACAAAGATGAAAATGAAGGAGCATATGCCGTATCTAGACAGGGGAATAACTTGAAAACATATAAACCCTCGCATTTTAACAAGTTTTAAAATCAAGGAGCAAGAGAAGATGGTGGCTAAAATAGAAGATACCAAGGAAGAGACTATAGTAAAATTATTTGTCATTTTTGCAAAGAACTGGGTCACATCAAACTGGTTTATCCAAAATGAAAGAAAATGGTGGCCATGTTCACAACATTTCAACCAAATAAAGAGGAAGGACCATCTACATTCAACAATAGATCTCTATCACTAAATCAAATCATGGAAGCTCTCCAACCTCTTCTCAAGAGATCTATCTCCGGGACCGCCATGACAACTTTTGCCCATCTCGGTAAGATTTCTTAGCTTTTAGATTTGAGTGCCTCCTTTCATATGACTCCAAATATTTTTTCTCTTTCCAAATACACAAAAAATTCATCTTCTTCTTTTGTCTCAACCGCCAATGGTCCTTCTCTTGAAATTAAAGGGTTTAAAATTTTTGAAAACCAAAATTTTTCTATTCCTAAAATTAGATTTATACCTAAGTTACATTTAAATTTGTTTTCGGTCTCTCAACTATCGAACCATGGGTATGATATCAAATTCTCATCAAATAAATGTTGGATACAGAATCGCCGGTCTGGGAAGTTGATTGGGGAAGGCTCTAGGAAAGGAGATCTTTATTACATAGAATTTCTTCGAATTTCAAAACACTCTTTTTGTAATGTTACCCAACATAAAGATATAAATGTTTGGCATAAGCGACTTGGGCATCCCAATATTGTCAAGGTCTCATATTTATATTTTGTTAAAGATCTATGTAAAGATGATTTCACTTGTAATGATTGCATTCTTAAAAAAATGAGAAGCTTACCTTTTGAACAAAGAACTATGTTTACAACAAAACTTTTTGAAATTGTAAATTCGGATGTATATAAAGGAGGATTTTCTTATTATGTTATTTTTGTTAATGATTATTCTAGATTTTGTTGGATCTACTTTCTCAAGCATAAACATAAAGTTTTTTTACTTTCAAAGCATATCACACGATGATAAAAAAATCAATTTAATGGTAAGTTAAAAATTCTTAGAACCGATTCTGAAGCAAAATATCTCTCAAATGATTTCAAAAATTATTTTGAAACTAATGAAATTATTCATCAAAAATCATATCCCAAAACACCCCAACAAAATAGCTTAGCCGAAAGAAAACATAGACATATAGTTGAAACTACTAGAACTCTACTCATTTCTCAAAAAATCCCTAAAAAGTTTTGCTCTGAGGCGGCTATTGCATCTGTCTACCTTATAAATTGCCTTCCTTGGAATTTGAATAAAATATCACTCTTTGAAATTATATACCAAAATAAGCCCGATTATAGTAGACTAAGAATTTTTTGATGTAAATGTTTTGTTTTTACCAACAAAAATGAACTTTCACCTAAAGTCATTCCTTATGCATTTCTTGGATACTCGGAAACGCAAAAGGGATTTAGATGCTATGATATTAAAAATGATAAATTATACGCTTCTAGAAATGTAACTTTTTTGAAAAATGTTAGTGGTTTTGAAGAATGTGAATCTCATAAAGAGAACGTGGACAATTCATTTTTATTTGAGTTATTAGCTAGAAACGAGGATATTTCTAGCAATGATGAATTAGCATATAATGATCTTAGTGATAATGAAAATATAAAAGAAAATAACAAATCTTCTTATCAAACTATTAATCACCCCATCGAAGAAAGGACATCTAGTGATCCTATCATCTACACACATAGATATAGAAATACGTTTAAAAGTGCAATTGAGAAAATATAGTGAATCGAGTGAGCCTTCCTCCACAAATAACCTAGATCTTAGAATAACCGAAAGAGTTAGAAGAATTCCTTCTAAATTTATATCTTATGAATCCTTTTCACCTAAATATAGAGCATACCTTAGTGTCATTCATTTGTACGTAGAACCTAAAAACTTTGAAGAAGCCAAAAAAATTATTGAACAGAGGGATGCCATGGAAAGTGAACTCAAAGCTCTTAGAAAAGCCAAAACTTAGGAATTTCAAGATCTACTTAAAGGTAAGAAGACAATAGGATGTAGATGGGTTTTTAAGGTCAAGACTAAGAGTGACGGGTCTCTTAAAAGATATAAAGTTCGTCTAGTTGTCAAAGGGTATAGTCAAGAATATGGAATAGACTACGATGAAACATTTGCCCCCGTTGCGCGTATGGTCATTGTTAGGTGTCTCATTACAATTGCTTCAATTAAAAAATGAAACATATATCAAACGGATGTCAAAAATGCATTTTTGAATGATGATCTAAACAAATAAGTTTATATGGATGTTCCTCCAGGAATGAATGCTCCTAAAGGTAAAGTTCTTCGCTTACAAAAAGCCCTCTATGGACTAAAACAAGCTCCCAAGGCTTGGTATAATCGTTTTAACAATTTAATGATAGAAATTAGATGTACCTCATGTTATACTGACATAACTTTGTTTGTAAAGAAATCTGATATAGGAATTGTGATCTTGCTATTATATGTTGATGATATGTTAATTACAGGTGATGATGTTAAAGGAATCAAGAGAATTAATTGTACATTAGTAGCAAAATTTGAAATGTCGGACTTAGGATTTCTGACATATTTTTTGGGCATTGAAGTTGTCTTTTCTCACAGAGGTTATTTTTTGTCTCAATCTAAGCTTGCTTGTGAGGTCATTGTCACGTCAGGAATTACTAATGACAAATTTTGTGAAACTCCTGAAGTAGTAGGATCAAAGATGAAGATTGATGATGGGATTCCTCTAGAAGATGTCACTCCTTACAGACAACTTATTGGATCACTGATCTATCTTAGCATTACCAGACCAGATATCTCTCATGCAGTACATGTTGCTAGTCAATTCCAGCATGCTCCTACATCAGTACATATGAACGTCATTCTTCGAATTATGAGATATATAAAGAGGTCCATAAACAAGGGAATATTTTTATCTTCATCTTTTGAATTAAATTTAATTGCTTAAACTGACTCTGATTGGGGAAGTGACCCAAATAACCGTCACTCCACCACTGGTTTTTGTATTTTTTTAGGAGAATCTTTAGTTTTTTGGAGGTGCAAGAAACAACAAAAGGTATTTCTATCTTCTACAAAGGCTGAGTATCGAGCCATGGCAATTACAACCATGGAAATTGTGTGGATTTGGCAATTGTTGGAAGATATGGGTGTTCGTGTTCTAGGCCCTATAAAGCTGTGTTGTGACAACAAAAGTGCAATATATATTGTTAAAAATCACACTTTTCATGAACGCACGAAGCATATCGAGATGGACTGCCACTATGTTAAAGAAGAATACCTGAAGAAAGTCATTAATCTTCTTTATTTGACATCAGAATATCAACTGACTGACTTCTTTATAAAGGTGCACCTAGATTTAATTTTCTTCTTGGCAAACTTTCGGTCATCACACTGTAAGTTTGAGAGGAGATGTTAAAATGTATTCTAGATATATATAGAGAGAGAGAGAGAGATATATTATATATAATTTTTGTAATACCCGATAAGGGTAAAAGTGTCTTTTTCCTTTTTACGCATATTCCTCTTGGAATATGATTATATTTTTTCTCTTCTCTTTCTTTTTGTTTTTTTTTCTTTTCTTTTTTCTTTTTGACCTTGGGAGGCCCACCATATAGACCTTGGACCCTCCAACGGTCACAATTGTGACCGTTGGAGGGGCTCAAACGTCTATATGGAGCCCCTCCAAGGCCTCCATTCAATGTATTATAAATAGGGGTCCTCCCCTTTGTAATTCTTTAAGCTTTGAGCAAAAGCTCTTCCATTATTCAATAAAGATTGCCTATTTTTATGCCTTTGTGCATTGGTGATTTATTATGTGCTTTTGAGCACACTTGTTCAAGTGTTCTTCTTGTGCCTTTGTGCACGTAACTCTTTGAGGAGTTGGCACTTTTTGTGCACGTTGTCTCTTTGAAGACATTTTCACAAAAGCTGCTCAGGCATTAAAATATTCAACTGAAGGAACAACTAAAGCATCATAGAAAAGCAAAACTCCTCAAACAAGATAACAAGAAGAAAATATGATATGAGAACACACCTAGCAGGAAGATCATATGCATTGGTAACTTTTGCCATACCGGTTTGACATCCACCCTGAAAGAAAGTGCATACATATACTTAAAAATTGACCAGGATAGTTTATATCCAACGCAACAAGTACCCAAACCATACAATTAAACCAACCTTACCAGCATGGCACATTCTTCTGCAAGACCAGGTCCGGCAGCAGCATGCAGACCAGGAGTGCTGTGGGCTTCATCCAAGCTCTGTAAATTAATGTAAATTAAAACTAGTTATATGAATCCAACAAACATATCAGTTCACCATGTTACATGAATGGTCAGTACGGATGCAAAGGCAGTATTACATGCAACAGAGCAAGCATAACTGAAAGACATGAACTAGCCAGAGTAGTATTATGGTGATGCATCCAATCATTCATTTTCCTTCCTGCATACTTATTTCTATAGCAAATAAAGTACAAAGAAAACAAGAACATTAACCAAACATGGCATGCTTAGAAAATCAATTATTCCGCTATCCGAGATTTTCAATTCCCAGCTTGTAATCATATTCTTATCATTATTGATGAAAGATATGGTTAATCAAATGATTACTATCAAATTAAAACATCTCCATGAAATGTTTTAAGTTAATAAACTCATGTTTTGTTCACGTTGCAGTTAAATAATAAATTTGATCTTGCAAAAATCAATAAATATGAACAGAACTTCAACGAATTCTTCTAAGCTCTGTTTGGGAGCCGGTGTTGAAGAGGAGATGAGAAGGGTGATGGGAGTGGACAAGAAAATGGGAGATGAGGCTGGAGTTGTGAACTACATCCCTGTGAGGATGTAGTTGAAAATGGCTCATCTCCATCCCCTTCTCCACTCTCAATACCATTCTCATCTCCCAAAACACCAGTGGCGGTAGGTGGTATTGATTAAACCCTCATTAAATACCATCTCCCTTCCCATCTCCGGCTCCCAAACAAAGCCTTATATGCTTAAAGCTCCTACACAATGAGCCCAGATCTACAAAAGCTGTCAGGACTAATAGCAAGACTCATAAATTATTGTAGGAACTTCAATCTCAACAAGGGTTCCACTGCTTCAGCATTTCAAACCAGCTTAGCAATCAGTGTTGCATGTTTCAGTTCCTATTACAGTTATGCCTTTTAGTTGATAGTTTCAGCATCCTTTCAATGTTTGTGTAACATGACAATGAGAAGACATCAAATTGCAGGAGGATATGCAATTTGTAACGCAGCCAAATCCTACAACATTGTAGTCCTGATGATGGGTTTCCTCTTTATCATAGTGTTAGGGCTTCGACTTTGCTTGACAAAAGAATGCATGATTGTGCACGCCCTACTTACATATATTGAACATGCTGCACCTCTAAAAGAGTGGAACACAATGTAATTTGTGGCGAGAGATCTGTGAATTCATTATCAAAATTTGCAGTTACAAATCCAAAACCATGAATCAATACAAGACATAGAGTATCCAATTCAAAACAGAATGACAAGTTATGACCTGTATTAGTGGTTGCAAACCTGGTATATTATAAATTGAACGTAGCATTATGACCCTAGATGAATCCTTCATAAGTGCTTATCATGTTTAACCCAAGATGTCAAGGAAACTCACCAAACAGAAAGGAACACAAATTCTTCAATAGCAACAAGAACTCATCAAGATGATGGCAAGGCCCATTTCTAGAACAAGATGATTAAATAGGCAAAGTTGTGACAAGAACAAATGAGAAAAGAAAAAGAAGCTTAGATTAGTCAAAACCAAAAGATTTATGACACTTAATAAGATGATTTTCGTGAAATTCTTTAAGCCCACAAAACCAGAAATTTAGGGTTCGCATTTGGTGTATACTCTTGTTATTGTCTACTTAAAGCATCTTTAGAGTAATCCCGGAGGCCATAGAGTATCCAATTCAAAACAGAATGACAAGTTATGACCTGTATTAGTGGTTGCAAACATATACCTGCTACTAGTTCAGAAAATAAAAAGGATAGCTATGAACCACCAACTAGGCCATATTTTCTCATACAACACACGAATGATTACCAACTGAAAGCACTACCAAGAAAGAATTTGAGGATTAGTATATCATGAAGCCATAAAACAAACTCTGAAATACATTTCTAGATATGTATTCAATTTAATAATCATGCCATGACAATTGCCGAGCGTATTCAATTGAAAAAAAAGAATAAAAAAGGAAAGAGCAGCCAGTTGGAAAAGTTTTCTCTCGCAAGAACAAGATAGATCACGTACCTCGTTCGTGGAATTAACCACTGCATCGACCTCAAGGTTCCACGGTTGGCCACGCCACAAATAGATCTTCGAATTGATATCGTGATCGACCGGAAACCTCGACAGCGTCCCAACAGAGCCAGTATCCGGCCCTGAAGGGGCTATAAGTGGGTCTGAGAAAGAATGGTCATCACTGTCGTGGACAGAGAAAGAGCGTTGCTCCGCATCACTCCAACGCGGAACCTGATCGAGTGTCGCCACATTGTCCCCGCTATCAGTGGGCACCCCGCCTCGAGACGTAGTCATAGATGCGGACCGATACATTTCCTCCGCCCTGAACACCAAAATCTTTACCTTCCCACCTTAAGAGCTAACAAATTACACCCGCCAAAATAGTTTCCATGTCGAAGATCGAATTTTCTAAAACACAAATCCTAAATCACGCAAACTACCATCAACTACCCCAACCCTACACCGACTCCATTGAAATAGTGGCACAATTCGCGTCCTTTAAACGACCGAATCCCAATTCCAGCACCGTCCGCGACCTTCAACCAATCACCCAAAAAAATGAGTTTCACAGAGACCCAGACACCGTTTTGCACTTGCCATGCAAAATTTTCACGATCTAAACCAAACATTCCATCTCAATTGTCGTCATTTTTCAATCCCAAAACACTTAACCATGACCAGCAATCCAAAAGTTGGAACTTTTACCAGGAAGGACCGTAGAAATCTTGGGGAAAAGGGGGATTTGAGGACCTCTAGCACGAATTCATTATGCTTTGCCCTGATTCCGAAACCCTAACTGCAATGACGAGAGAGGAAAGAGCAAGATAGGACATGCGAGTGGAGGGAAACCGCAAGTGAGCAATTCCACGGTCTGTTTGGGGATCGAATTCCGGAATTCCCATTTCCTCCTCTCTGTTTCTCGATCACCCAGAACGCTCTGCTCTGTGATGTGAGAGAGAGAGAGAGAGAGAGAGAGAGAGATGGCTAATTATAGTGCGTCGGACATTTGGTCGTCTTTTTCAAATGCAGCCCTCAATCATTTGCTTTCTCATCGCTATCCTCAGAATAACCTATGATTCCAATTTTGTCATTGCCAATTATGTACAGCCTCGAAAAAGTAAAGCAATAAACGGGTCTGGTTTGAATGGGTCCTTTTTTTTTATAATCCAAGAAAAAAACACCAATCAAGGACCGCATATTGGCTGGGCCTTCGGTCAGTAAAACCCTTAAGGTCTCTCCTGCCCACAAGGGAGTACACCCAACTTTGACCTTGTGACAAGAGACACCGCTTATAGGTTTTGAACTTGTGATGTTTCATCAACTTGGTGACATTCACAAGTTGCCCTACATGATGAGTGGAGCCAATTATGACTAATGCAGGAAGCCGCTTGTGGCTTGGCTCATCTTCTGCTTGTAAAGAGCTCATTCAAACTCATAAAATAGAGTCAGCAAGATGAATATGAACAATAGGTACTCGGCTCGGCTCGGCTCGACTTTTAGAAGTTAGATAGTAAGAAAGTATATTTTAGATATATTTTACACGTTACATGTATCTTTTTCTTATAATTTCTCTCAACTCTAAAATAATGTATTTTTTCAATAAACAAGCGAGCTCGAACTCGGCTTGTTTAACTCATGCTCACTATGAACTCGAACTCAATTTAGCTCGCCACAAGAATAAGCCAAGCTTGAACACTTAATCTTGGTTTTCATCTCATTTGTTGCCCGAATTGTGACTAAACATGTCATGTTGCTTAAAGGGAACATTTAAAAGTGAAAAAAATGTAGAAAAAGTGATACAAAGTGGAAAATCCATACATTATTTTTTACCCTTCTAAATGAAAGAAAAATTAATTGTAACGATACCAACTGACCCTCGTAAAAATAGTAGATTTTTTTTAAACAATTACAAAAATACACCTATGTATCTGGGGCATCACAGATTTAATATACCAAACCACAAACCAAATTGTGTATTGAATCAAAAGAAGAAGAATTCAAACTTTATTAATTTATATTAATTATCAAAATAGATTAAGACCAAAAAACGTCTATATCATAAATGAGTCATCCTGTCAAAACAAAAAACCAGTCACAAGGCTCGCAATATTCAACCAACTAATTAGGACATCACTGAGCATCTGTGCCTGTAAAACAATTTTAAGAAAATAGATAAGAACCAAAGTCCTTTATATGAATTCTTCTAAAAATTCAAACAGTAAAGAAATAACATAAACCAATTCATGCATAAATTTTAGAGAAATATCACAATTAATAACTTACCACAATCAACTTATCATTCAAGCATTTAACCAAATATTATGTCGTAACAAATATCATGTGAAATAAAATAAACATGAATACATGAACTAATGTTGAACAATAAACTATGCATGATTCAATGCACATACATAAATAACTTATTAAGTTACTTATCAGAGTTGTTTTGCATGCATGTCCCTATTAAATGAACACAAGTTTAATTTTTACTTTTTCTTAAACCCGTGGATACTCAAAGCGGCACAAATTTCTGAAATTCAAGTTATGTTTTCAATTATAACTTAATACACAATTTGTATTTTATTACTGTGTTTCACACTTGTTCCTCGACAGATATCAAGAATCTCTATCTTCCATCAAAATATTAGGAATCTTCACCTAATGTCGGGACATCAATAAAAATTCCTAACCATTGACACAACTTTTTTGGTATACCAAAACTACAACTAAGTCAGCGTCATCATCCCCAAGCAAAGTGGCTGAAATCTCTCTAAAACCGTGGCTGGTAGGTGAACCACGATATTGGATTCAGGGACACAATCATACAGAGAGTTTTACCTCACAGTCTCCCAAGACTATCATCCGAAATTCTCACGTTGTGGAAGAGACATCAAGGAAAAGATTTTATTACATTTTTTTGTCTCTTTTACCTTTTTAAATAATTTCAAGTTCTTCACACAAGAACCATTTTGCAAATCCACATACAAAATCAATTTCAAGCCCTCACCCATACAATTTAATAGTATAATTAATTTTAGAAAACCAATCATTTTTAGAAATAAATTTTACAGTGCATAAATAAAATCAACAATTGGTGCAACACATGCTTGTGGCTTACACGGCCCACAGTGATTCATATCTGACCACTAACACATCTCAAAAGTAGTTTATCCATTTTTGTAAAATTTTAGTGAGCATGCAACACATTCATTGTTTCAAAACATATTCACAATACATATTCTATTACAAAATGAATGCATATAAAACCAAACGCATATGCATGTGAATAGATGCTTGCAGAACACATTATCATGATCAATTTTATGCATAAACATCCAAACAAGAATATGATCATAGTTATGTAAACATCAAATAAATTTTAGATTCATAAGTATGATATACACAATTGCAAGTTGATCAAACAAAAATCATATTTATGTATCATTTTAGAAAGAATGCATACATTAATCTTAAACATGTAAATGATCAAATTCATGTACTAAATCAACTATGTAGAAATTTTTTATCAAGCCAACAACTAGGGTTTATCCATATACATGACTAAATTCATGTACATGGGTCAGCTAATGCTGAAAAAGACACACTTTCAGCATGCTGGCTAATCCATGTACACGATCGTAATCATGTACATGGGTCGGCCAGACCACCAGAACCATATGTATAACATGTACAACATGTTGGCTGCACATCAGATAAAGTTGAAACATATAGTTATTTGCAAATGCATGGATACGTATTTCGATTAACATAAAATGAAATATTTTATTCAGATGCATGAGCATTTAATTTGGCTAACATGAATCAAAACATCACATTCGAATGCATGGGCATGCAGCTGAACAGATCTGAATCGAAATCAAAATAATCATATATTAGGCAGATTTGATCAAAATTAGTGCACCTAAACTTGGTGAATCTGACTAAATCTGCATGTATGAAAACTCAGCAGGTTTGATCAAATTCGCGTATATATGAAACTCGGCAAGTCTGATCATATTTGTGTACTTATAAAACTCGACAAGTCTGATCAAATTTGCATACATATGAAACTCGTCAAGTCTGATCAGATTTGCATACATATGAAACTCGGCAAGTGTGACCAAATTTGCATATATATGAAACTCGACAAGTCTGATCAGATTTGCATACATAACTCGGCAAGTCTGATCAGATTTACATACATATAAAACTCAACAAGTCTGATCAGATTTGCATACATATGAAACTTGATAATTCTAACCATATTTGCATACATATGAAACTCGACAAGTCTGATCAGGTTTGCATATATATGAAACTCGGTAAGACTGATCAGATTTGCATACACATGAAACTCGGCAAGTCTGATCAGATTTGTATACATACAAAACTTGACAAGTCTAATCAGATTTGCATACATATGAAACTCGACAAGTCTGATTAGATTCGCATATATATATTCAGCAGATCTGGACCAGATCTGCACACTAATGAAACTCAATAGATCAAAGCCAGATTTGTCAACACATGCAGTCGATAGATCTGTCCAGATATGTTGACAAGCATGAGCAAAGCAAAACTGATTCGTACAATGCTTTTAGAAACCTGCTAAAGAGAAAATTCATCACCATGGTTGTATGCATATATTCAACTGTACAACAACAACAACAACAACTACGCCTTCATCCCAAAACAATTGG
The DNA here is from genome assembly GCF_984573655.1 of Nuphar pumila. NCBI lineage: Eukaryota > Viridiplantae > Streptophyta > Magnoliopsida > Nymphaeales > Nymphaeaceae > Nuphar > Nuphar pumila. Next base: position 55,069,045 of record NC_143253.1, on the reverse strand, counting down.
GGTCAGCGATATGAACCAAAAAAGAAATTCATTTTGGGTCTTCCACATGAATCCTTTTCCTCCAATCATTTCTATCCAACGCCATGTCCTCGGTGAGGTTCAAAGCATTCATATCCTTTCCTATCATCTCCATCCAAGTCTTCCTAGGCCTACCCCTACCTCTTTTAACTAATATATTTTCCCATTTCTCCAACCTTCTAACTGGAGCATGCATATATTCAACTGTATGAACAAAAAAACCCGACAAGACTATATATATATATATATTCGGCATGTAAGGCCATTAAAAGAAAATCGACAATCTAAAATTTCATGCATATCTTTAAATATATCAACAATAAGACCAACAAAATATATAGCATGCACATATTTTTGATGCATGAACCATGAATTCAGTAATATGCATGTACAATAATCAATAAGATCAATGGGTCTGAATATATATTTACATATGTTTTCAAACACATGGAATAGAGAAATCGACATCTATATGAACAAATATACATATGCATTTATCTATATAAAATGGACAATACATATACATATATATTGTTTTGAAATCAGATTCTCCTTTTTCCTCTGATACCTATACATAAATCAATTTAAACATATTTTTTTATACGAACTTAGAGAGAAACCCATACCTTGATTGAAAAGCGAAAAAAAATAAAAAAAATCGATGGATGTATGAGAAAAATATATTTTTCTTCTTCCTTTCTTTCTTCCTTGTCTTTTCTCTTCTTTTATTCTCTTTTTTTTTCTTTTTTTCTATGTTTCCTCACACGATTTTGAGATTTTTCCTTTTTTTCCTCTACCTCACTCTCTCTCTAACTCTCTTTCTCTCTCTCTCTAAAATACGAGTTCTAGAGAGAGGTAGAAACCAACCCCCTTTTATAATATTTTCTTTTTTCTTTTTTGTTATTTGAGTTATCCTAATCTAGAAGGGGGGTGACATCCCCTCTAGATGACTTTAGAGAGTAGAGTTTTACTCTACCTCTTCTAAATATTTTTAATTAATTATCTAATTTATTATTTTATTTTATTTAATATTCTAAAGAATATTTCAGATGGTGTTGCCCTCCTCTGGAAGACTCTATAGGGTAGAGTTCTACCCTAAATAGAACTCTGCCTCATCCAAATTAAATTTAGAGTGGATTTTAAAGTTTTAAATTGGTCATGGATGATTTTTGGATATAAATCTATATCCAAGATCCAAATCCATATCTAAAACTTTAAAATCCACTTTAAATTTAATTGACTGGGTCTAGATCCATATTAACTTGGATCAAATGGAGTGGATCTAGTTCGATCCAATCTAGAAAAAGTAAAAAATAGAAACAGGTTATTTTTGAAAAAAAATGATTTTTAGCCCAACCGTGATCCAATTTCGAAAAAACATGCCCCCAACACGATCAGTATTTTTGAGGCACATCTAACAATGCTCATACATGAATTTTATTTCCGAATTTTGCTCCATTTTTTCTTGAATTTAAATGTTAAAAATAAAAAATTTCTTAAATTATAATTAGCTGAACTAAGTTTTGTTAGTGGGCGTTGGGCCACACCCAGACCCAACTGACATCACTATAAAAGAATATATTTTTTTCATGTTTTTTATTATTTTAATTGAACTTGTAATTAAAAAATCATATTTATCAATTTTAAGAATCATGAAAAAATACTAGATATTACATTCTCTGTGAGTATTTTTCTAAAAAGTACACTTTTTTATAAGAAACGTTCCTGGAGAAAGGAGGGAGAAAGGAGGCAGAGGAATGTTTTCTAGTAAGAGAAAATGGTAAGGTCCACTCCCCCACCACCTATCTCACTACCACCACAATCACTCACCATCACCACCATCATCTATCTCACCACCACCACCACCCTCAACAACCTCAATCTAGCTACCAACAGGGGTGTACGTTTTCACGGAGTGTGACCCGATTCTCATCTGATACTACGACTCCCGGAACCTCAAGTCTTGATCCTTCATCAAAATCACCACCCTCAAAACCCTAGAATATTAAAGGGCGACAAGCACAACCTCTGGCTAGTGCTGGAGGAGAAGTTGGGGAGCTTCACAATGTGCTTGAGCTTCCCCTATGACTTCAGATCCAAAAATTTCGTGTAGGGAATCCGGTTATGGACGGCTAGAAGGTCACGAGGCCACAATTTCACCTCCACCGGCGACATCAATAGCATCTCTGATCTCTTCGCCTATTTCTTCTCAGAGATCTTCGCAAGGGCATCACCTCTAGCCAATGGGAGCAAAACCACCGTCAACAATTGCAGAAGACTGCTATTTTTGCCATCGATCGTCGTCGTCTAATTCCATTGAGCAACACCTTATCCTAGGGTTTCTGGATTGAATGCAGAGCAAAGAATGCGATTTAAAGGTCTCTGCCACTACCATCACCACCCACTCCCTTCCTCTCTCTCTCTTTTCTAATATTTTTTCATTTAATTTTTTTCATGCACACAAGCAAGTAAAAATTTTTCATTTTAGAAAAAATCTCATATCAAAACTTCTCGTAAGCAAAAAATTTTCTTCTTATGAGAGTTTTTCTTGCTTCCAAATGTGCCCAAAAGTGCAACACTCTTTGTTTGCAGTCTAGGGCTGGTAGACGAGCTCAACAAGCCAATCATGAAAGCTTGGCTCATTCTTGTAAAAAGCCTACCGAGCCAAGGTAAGTTCAAACTCATAATTGGCCCGAGTTAAACCAGCTGACCTGACTTGAAAATTTAGATTGTTTTTTAGTGTGTAAAATCGGTTCATCCTAACTTTTTATATAATATGGACAATGTTGATTTCTTGTGTTTCAATCTATGCACACAAGGTGCCACAGCCGCAGGCACAGGTGTTGCACACTCGCCTAGCACATACGCAGTACACGATGCACAAGCCACGAACAACATGAGCATTGGAGGAGGGACCTGGCCAGACGGGCACCCACTTGCAAGCGACGTACAACACTTCAGCGAGCTGAATGCACATATTCAACAGTGCAGGGCACGTCCAACGTGTGATGCACCAGGGCCTAGTCAACTAGGGTGAGCTAGAACAACAGGATTAGATAGGTAGAGCCATCAGGTTTGACCCAGTCCACCTAGGTGCCATGTCAGCCAAGTGTTGACTTCTGATTTCAGATGGGGGTTCAAGCTTTGTAAAATGCATCTCTTGTATTCTGATTTGGGAATTCAATAAAATCGAACTCCATTAGGAGTTTTGGGCCTCACTTGGTGAGGATTGGGTCTTGGATAGAGCATTCGTCTTCTTCTAAGGATTTCACGTCATTCCTATCTCTCCATTCTTCTTCTTCCCCTTCCATCTTCACGTTGAAGCTCGAGAAATTCATGATGAAGATTTGCAGAGATTGAATTGCAGATCATACGTCATTCTTACAGCCAATCCCTTCCTGAAGATCAGATCTATCCGGTCAAAGGTGTTGATTTCATTTTCTAATAGATCAGATCGTTGATTGAGGTGAAGGATCGTGGAATTGATGTCTCGGTCATTCCATCAATTGTAGAGAACGCATGAGCTGTTGAAGAGCCTTTCCTGCAACTTAGATTTACAGTTCCTGCTAGTCGATTCATTGATCCAGCTCGCTGAAATTTGATTCACGCTCCAAACGTATCACCTAAGCTAATTACAGAGCTCATGATCGTCTTAAATCTAAAAAGAGATAAGTGCATTTACACTTAATGCATTTCCTAATTGATACGTCACTCTAAATCATGTTCTACTGAATTAGGCATCGATTGATTCAAACGCAAAAGCATTGACATGTTCCTGTTGTGCATAATTTCAATTCAAGCATTAATCGAGCTTGATTCTTTTAATGCTCATTCTCTGAATTGTATTCGACAATCGACTGAGCTTTGGATGATCACGATTGTTGTTAAATGACCCACAACTAAGTCGTTGGAATTGAATTAACTTTCTGAATTTTCATAAAATTATAAGTAATCTGAATTTTGTTTCTATAATGCTTGAATTGCATGAACGTCATCAACTGCAATGGACAGAGCCTTGAGCGCACTCCATGTCGTATAATGCTGCGCTCAGCAATTAGCTCGTCATTACGCACAATCGTTTATTGTTTCTGTAACAACCTTACTCGTGCGTCAAAGCTGAACCGGCTGGGCTAAGATCGGGCATTGTGCGAGTCATGCTGCATTGTACTCTGTACCGAGGGTGTTGTGTACGCGCTTGAAGAGCACTGATATTGGAAACAGGAAGCCCAGCCTGTGTATTGATGCATTTCTGTTTGTGTAACGCTGTTGTGCAGCAAGTTGCGGTGAACTGCCTACGCGCTATCAGATTATGTGCGAAAATTTGTGGAGAGTAGCGGTGTGTAATCTTGGGATTGCAAGCAGTACCACAACACACACAACCCATGTGCCACAACTGTGCGCACAAGGTGATACAACCCACTTGAATTTTGTAATTTTGAAGCAATAAAATTCAAAACCAACTATCAAACACTTTAGCCGATTTATGTCTCTTAAAGCCCCAACTTTTCAATGTTATTCTTCCGCTTAGATCTGTTGGCCTTAGTGCTTTTGAGCAGTAAACACACCTCCTCAATAGGATTACAGACACTTTGAAAAAATCTCAGCCACAATTGGACGTTTACAACCCCTCCAACAAAAATACAAAATAGCAAAAACAGAAAACAATACAACCTTATTTACACCTGAATTTACACATGCGTATCTCTCAAAACACAACTCAGTTCCAAGTAAAATTTCGTATACAGAGTCTTTGTATGACAATTAAAAAATACATAAAAAATCAAACTCAGATAATACATAGATCCCAGGATACAATGCTCTCAAATTGAGCAAAAATATCAAGATTATACACTTACTAAACAGAGCAATTTTGTTACATGATCACAATTATGGCAATGCTCCCACCCAAACTACAATTTTGGCCAAGCACCACCCATGGTATTGCTCTATACATCCAAATCTAACTCCACACCCGTATGCACACTAAGAGAATGCGTGAATTGTCTGGCATGAGCTCTCAAAGTCAGACCTATGTGCAGTTTACAGAATATAGTATAAGTTCAGACAAATCGTTGGAAATGCTATTGTATCACTGGATTCCTGATAGAATCAGTCCAATGCCAATAATGTCATAAAAATACACATGAACTTTCCAAAAAATACTTGCATGTCACCTAACTCATCCAAGACGCTCTGGGATCGCAATGGAAAGTTGTTGAATTTTCCACAAATTGCAGAACTCTACTGCATACCAAAATGCATGGGAGTCACGGGATTCTGATAGTTGTTCTGGGATACTCAGACAATCAGACGACCGGAATTTTCATAGAAAAATCAGATCAAAGTAGTAAACTCACACCAAACATGAGATCCAAGTAGAGAACTCCGTAGAAGCTCGATCCACAAGTGAATTCTCGTGAATTATTGAGTGTGAATGCTCAGATCTGTAGATCAAAGTGTGATCTAGCAAAATGCACAAGGATCTTAACTAAATCATAAGAGAAGCCAAAATTAGAGTTATTTTGGCTGGATCTCACCTTAGACTAGTCGAAGATGAGGAATCACCCAATAGATTAACAGATTTTTATGAATTCCATTATGTACAGATCAAATTTACTGCAATTGATCATCTAATATTCAAATTCATATTCTAATCTTGACCTATATCGTAATTAAGTTTGTAATTCATCAGAAATTACAACACAGTTGATCTCTCCAATCAGCTAGCTAAATCCAAGTAGGAGAACACTCAGTTAGCTATGTAATCAAGGATCTCAACTCGCCAATTGTGAGGAGAAAATGCTCTACTCACTTGAATGAAGTCTGAAATTAATAGAGAATTAAGGAGGAAGAAGAATAATTAGAAAAGCAGGAGAAAAAGTGGGGCTAAGAAGGAGTTCTCAAATTCAATTTTCAATATGAACTGCAAATGGCGCCAAGTAGGCTTTTATAGCCATGGAGTGGATCATGGGTCTATATCAAACTCAAAAGCATGAAGCTAAGTCCCTTGACTCAAATACACCCTAATTCTAAGTAAATGAAATGAAATGCAAATTACAAAGTCAAAAAGTCGACAACTACAGTAAAAAAGTTAAAGCAAACTACTAAAATCAAAACAAGCTACAAAGGGCTCAAGGTTAAGCTTAACGGAGCACTCCCTTGATTTTGCATCCATCAAGTGGGGATGTATCAATCCACCACACTTCCATTGGCTGGTCCACTAGCCAATAGTGGTGGAAATTGCTCTTTCAACTCATCATACTTCATCCATGAAGTGGTGATCTCTCTCCCTTTGTTCCATTCCACAAGGTGGACCTTTTGCAAGATTGATGGAGATAGCTTGTCAGGAATCAATAGATTTGGCATATAGTTGTAGCAGAAACTGATCGTTATTGATTCTAAATCTCGATATAATGACATGTTTGTGTCTTTTGTGGGTAGAAGGGCCACTCTGTGAGAGATTCTAGACCTTGATTTGAGGTTATGTTTGGGTCTTCTGTGAAAAGATGGGGCCATTTTGAGAAATAGAAATAAGTGGAGGTTATTCAGGACAAAGAGTCTCCTGGAAATTTCAGGGACGAAATTTTTTTTAGGGAGAAAGGATGTAATAACCACAAATTTTATGCGTAAATTTGCATAATTTATGTGTTATGAGCCTGGGATCCACCTTTCGGATCCTGGATCCATATGTAAATAATATCATATTTGAAATATATATATATATATAATATTATAAATTTTTTTAATAAAAATATGTAAGGGATCCACGGTTGGATCCATTTGGACCCAGCCTATGGATCCACTTCGCAATGGGTAGCGGGTCCAAATTTGCGAACTCTAATAACCATTGAATCTGCACCGGGTCCCGGGTTCAGACCTGAGTCGCGCCCCGCGTACCAGGTAAGTAACACATTAAAAAAAAAACAAATTTACTCGATAAGGGGATGCCCGATAAAGTGACGTGTTAGGGTTCAGAACCCTAACACGCCAAATCGTGAAAGTTAACATGGGGTTTTTTGGGCACAACTGTCGAAGATGAAAGGCGGGAAGATAACCACCTCCTCCTTCCATTTCGGGGGTCGCCCCTCCTACAAGGGGGGGGGGGGGTCCCAATCCCTTTTCACATCCCGCTCCCCTCTTTCTCTCACACTCTCTTGTCTCCCTCTGCGCAAGCCATCGATGATGCCCTGCAGTTGCTGGAGCTTCGACGCCGTGGTCGACCATCGTGGTTGGCCCTCCTCAGCCTCTCTCGCTGCAGCAACCTCCTCTCGTCGGAACAAGTAGGATCCTGTACCTTTTTCTGTAGGTCTTGAATGAAGTCAGTGTGCAATTAGGGTTTGTCAAAGAAAAAGAACCGAGGGTTCGATTGATTCTTGGTTGCCAGAAAACCCAAGTTCATGGGTTGGGGTTTTCGGTAGCTATGACATCCGAGCAAAGGGATACACTGAGGGAGTTCTTGGTTGATCAGTCTTGAGTCGAACATGCGGAGTAGGGTTCTGTAGATTATTTTGGGGGTTCCAGATTGTTATTAGAAAAGGGGAAGGGTTTCGATTTTTGCTATGGTTTCGACTGCCATGAAAAAAAAAAGGAAAAGAAAAACAAAAACAAAAAGAAAGGTTGCCTTCGCATAATTCCTATGTTAATTAAAGGTTTGAGATGCCGATCATAGTTCAAGATGCTAAGGTTCATTTCATGCTTTGTATGCTTACCCAACGGCTAGCCCATCTAGGCAATCTACACGTGTTTCATCCAACTTTTTCTATTTTTAATTAATTGATTAGTTAATGTTTCTGATAAGAGTTTAGCTTTCATGTTTAAAAACTGTGCCATGCATTTTTCGTGTACCATGCTGTTATATTGGTTTTTAATTTCCTGGTTGTTGTGTGGTACTTGAATGTTATTTCATTGTTCAGGCAAGACAAGGATGCTTGTATACTATGGACACTTGGATCCATGTCAATGCTTTTGCACATTGGCATTGCATGTTTGCTGTAGTGCGGATATACTTTCCCATGAGTATGCACATGATTATTGGATTAGGGCTGGTAAATGAGCGTAACTAACCAAACACAGGTTATTCAACCTCAACACCTTTGCAGTTTGATATTGTTTAGGCATTCTATTTGTAGTGGGAAATATGTGATGCTACACATTTGGGAAACAATGGGTTTTAGGCCTTATTGATAAAATGATGGGTGTATGTGTAAATTGCTTATATATGGAAGCCATGTTCATAAACATTACATAGAAATTATCTGCCAACATCAACTATTAACTGATTTTGATTCTAGTGACAAATGCAAATGGTTAGGGTATTGTTGGTGATAACTTAAGGACCACTAAGTATAATTCACAAGTATGACACATGGGGGGGGGGGGGGTGTTGTATGCTCTTGTTAAATGACATGATTCTGGTTTCCTTTCCTTTTTGTTTGATGTTTGAGTATAAGGTTGGATCATGCAGTCATTGGTATTAAATGAGTTATGTTTTTCACTTGTATCTTGCCTACTCTAGCTGCTGTGTTATGATTGAGATAAGTTGTTGTGTCATAGGAAGTTTGTTAGGGGTTCTGGCAAAAGCCCAACACACACACACACGATTGGAGTGTATATATATATATATATATATATATATATATATATATAAATATATATATGCATATATCATTTGCATTGTGTGCTGCCCGTTGTAGATTCCAGATTCTTACCTGCTTATGATTAACACGTTTTGCGTGATCAATATTCAAAGGCAATGTTAACTACATGGGTATTTTGTGAATATGTACCAATATGAAATGTTGGGACATGTTGCAGTTGAACAAGGGGGCATATGTTTAAGGAAAACCATGGATGTAAACTTTCGTGTGACATAAGAATGGTGGACTTAATCTCATGAATGGAGTCTTCTCATGTTTTAGTTTGATTTTAGCATGTTGGATATGAATGCATGCCTGTTATCATGTTTTTGCAAAGTTTGTTTTGGGAAGTGCATACATGATATGAATGTGTGTAACCCTGAAAACTCAATTTCTAGATCCGGGTTATGTTCATGTGTGTGGATGTTAACACATGTTATGAATGAAAAGTTTCATGTGCCTACATTTATGGGACATGTTTATTTATCGTGCATTTATGGATTGGTTTCAAGTGCACGTGCATACATGAAATCGATGTGTGTTTAACATGTATAATCATGCATAAATGTTGTCATGTACTTATGAATTGTGAATGAATGCATGTGTGTTAAGTGATTGCATGAAAGCACTTGCACATGGATGGTGAACACATGCATATGACTGTGGTAACTCATGCACATTGTTAAATTGGTTTGAATAGATGTGCATTTGGAAGCATGTTGGCCTCATTGCATACATTGCATATTGTTATGCTTTTTGCATACGATGCATCAATGGTCTAAATGAATCATCATCGGCCTGGAGAGCCGTGGGTTTGGTTTCCTTTCACATATGTTTTTAACTGCATCACTTAAACCACATAAGATGGTTTGTCACATTACTACACTGTTCTAGTTGTTTATACGGGCTGGAGTCCCGTAAGGGAGGATGCGGGTTTTCATTTTACTTTTGCATATGGTGTTGCAAACTTAAAGAATTGACTTTAATAAAAATATAATGAATAAGAACAGTGTAATGTACGTTCTAGGATGTCTCATCTGGAGTATGAGAATCTTAGAGATCCGGTCTTGGGGAGACTGTGAGGATACAAAAACTCCGTGTGCTGAAATTTGGTTCCCTGAACCCGATATTGAGGTTCTTTCTCCTAGCCACGGTTTTAGGGAGAGTCTGCCACTTTAACCGGAAGTGGTGTGTTTGACACAACTATTGTTTATGGTACCAAGGAAGTGACACATGTGGGCGTGGGGTGTCCCTTGTGTCCCCAACATTAGATGTGGAGGTCTAATGTTCCGATGGATGGTGCGGTTTCCTGATAGCGGTTGAGGGCTAAGTTTAAAACTCAGTAATAAAATACAAATTGTGTGTTAAGCTACCCTGGGAACCTACTTGACCTCGGGGTTTTGTACCCATTTGGTGTATTCGCAGGCAACGATAATTAAATAGAGGAACTTAAATTGTATGCATTTAATAGGGCATGTATATGTAAAGAGAAACTTAAGGAAAAATAATAAGAGGATTCATGCATTACACATAAGCTCCTCAAATTCCTTGTCCTCGTACTCTTGTGGATGTTGTACATCTTGTCCTCGTACTCTTAGCTCCTCAAATTCCTTATCCCTAGTAGAGAGCAACTCTGCCTGTGCCTGTAAAACACTTTTTAATCTTTTAGAAGGAGATGATTTATAGTGAGTTGCTCATCCTTTGCTGCAAACAAATCCTAAAACCTATAGATTTCAGCCTTTTCAAGAGCTAACTCTGTCACTGCATCCACTGCACTTGAAGTCCTTCTAAGCTTCAGACTCCTAACCCCAATTTGCTCGACCCCCTTTCATTTGCAATCAAAGTATATATTAGTGTATGAAATAATAAATTTGTAACGAAAGTAAATTTGTAATCAAATTATGAATATCAAAATATATGAGAAAATCAAAATATATATGTAGAAATACAGTATCATCTCACTGTCCCTCTTAGCATTGGAACAACTTGGCAACTGCTGGTTGTGAACATCTACGTTCTCCTAGCAAACATGTATAATTAGATAGTATTTTATGTCATTGTCATTGTTGCACTAGTTTTCAAGTTCGGTGAAGAATAGGTTGGGTAATTGTTCAACCGATCCTTTAAACAACATGAAACACTTTTGCTAATACAAGGAGGGTGACGGGGTTGTGGTTGAGCATATCCAAACTACTAGACCACTCGGCTAGCTATTTGATATCCAACTTTATTCATGTTGTGAAACCAAATGTCCTTTGTGAGCTCTTTGGCATGGACAACCACACCCTCATCATCATCTACATTTTCTCCATAGGGTCACCACATTAACTACAAAACAAAGTTTCATTCATTAATAAGTCATATATTACATTATTTATAAAATATATAAGCACTTGTTTCACGTATACTTATAAGTGCTTCAAACTGCACACACAATTTTGTACTCCAAATGGCCCTTTCCTCTTCCATCATTCACCTCTTCCTCCATTCCCCTCTTCTTCTTGCTCTTCATCTTCATTTTCTCCCTTGTGTGACCTAACCAATATAGAAATACGTGTAAACCTAGGGACTTGGTTACATCTAAGGGGTCTTTTAATAGATATATGCTCACATATCTAAACCTGCATGGATCAATGCATATATTAGCACATAAAAATAACAAATTCACATTTTTATATAAATCAAATCAAATCAAATCATTGAAACATTTTTTTTACCTCCAACAAAACCAGCATGCAAGCAATTTTTTCTTCCACGCTTCACTTGACTCAAACTTACATACAATTGTGCAAGTGAAGCTGCTCCTCATGCATATTCATCGACATGATCTAAGTCTTGCACAAATTGCACATAGGATGCATGAATCAACTTTCCACTTGGACTCAAGCTAGGCAGCTCCTCTGGCATAATAGATCTAACTAGGGCAGACTCTCTGGGTCAGAAAAGGGTTTGTAACATTAAACATATGAAATAAGAAAAAAATGAGAGTTGCACGGTGCCATTGTAAAAAGACAAACCTACACTTATGTGGGTAAATAAAAACAAGTCATTCATAATGTCATCTTCAACAAGATGAAATGTAAAAGTGTGAGTGACAAGATACGATGTTCAATTACTTATTATCCTTGAAACTCTAACTATATGATGTTTGTGGGTTTTCACCAAACTTTAATTTTCATTAGTTGCATACCATATCTTTCAAGGTGATGGTCATATCAAAATCAAAGAATTGAAACATATTCGTTGAGAAATTCTAGAACTATACCATATAATCAATGAGACTATGACCAATGTTTTATGGTGAAACCTCGAATAATCATCAAAAGTGCATTTGATTCAGTTAGTCCTTTGCATCCTCTGATAATATTAAGAATCACTCATGTGCTTGGAACCAGTAGAACGAATGCATATAGCTTATTGGATCATCTACTCTTTGTGGTTGTAGATCCTGCAATCACAATAGAATTTGCATAGAATTAGTCACATATCATAATTTAATTATAAAATATACACTCAAATTGATTCATTTTAGTAGCCTAGTTACAACTTCAGACATTAACAAGAATTTGTATGGAATCAACCACATATCACATATCAATAATTGAATATAATATTAAAATTGATTCATTTTAGTAGACTAGATACAACTACATACAATAATAGATAATTGATCCACTAGTTTGAATATTGCAATTCAAGTTTGATGTTACCTAAACTTAAATTTTGAAATTAAATTAAACATGTAAATTCAACTTTAGGTTTGAGTTTTTATTTGGTTTCAAATAAAAATTTCTAATTCAATTTTATCTTTGAACTTGAATTTGAAATTCTAATTTGATTTCAAAATTTAGGTTTAAATAACATCAAACCTAAATTATAATTTACAATATTTAAACATGCTTCATACACACACATCACAATTTAATTATTGAATTACAATATTCAAACTAGTTATCTTACAATCATGTTTCACACACACACACACACACACACACACACACACATATATATATATATATATATATATATATATATATATATATATATATATATCAATATCAATTTACTCATTGAATTGCAATATTCAAATTGGTTGTCTTACAAACATGATTCACACACACACACACATATTATAATTTAATCATTAAATTTCAACATTCAAATTAGTTATCTTATAAATATGCTTCATATATACATATAACATTGAAATTGATTTCAAACGCCTTACAACCATATTGCATACACTAACAAATTAAGAAAGTATTTGTCCACAAAGCATTGGACCATGTTTGCTATTGCGACCTCTTTGTGAGAGCATGCACTTTCTCCTCCAAGTGATGATCTTCGACGTCCTTCTCTGCCTTTGCCCTCTCCACCTCAGCCCTCTTCACCTTGTCTACCTCAACCTCCTCCTTTTGTTGAGGATCCTCCTCTACCCTCTGACTAACCACACCCTCAATCTCCATCTCACCCATCAACTCCTCCATTTGCTGAAGTTTCTTCTCTATCCGCTCACCACCATTAATGTCAGTCTCAACCACAAACTCAACATTGGCCTCTTCATTTGCTAGAGGTTGTTCTTCTCTCTTCTCCAGAGTCTCTTCCACCTTACCCTTGGTACCCTCCTCTTGCGGAGGTTCCTCCTCCACTCTTTCTGCCCTCACGGTGTCCATATTCTTCATCTCCATCTCACCACTTTCACTACAGGTGACTACATTTTTTGCTTCCTCTGATCGGGCATGCAAGTTAGCAACTCTGATGTTAGTGGCTCCTTGGACTTATTCACCATTGCTGACTAACATCGCCCTCGTTAGATGCTTCATGGATAGAAAACATGATTTTGGACACTACATCTTCAACCTTTTGTGCAACAACTCCTCTTATTACCATTGAATATGTTTGTTGCTTCTTATTTGAACACAATATTCTCTACCTCATCTTAGTAATGCTGCATTTGTTATGAAATATATTGGACACCCATGCTCTTGGCCACAAAGCAAGTTTCCTTTCTATCAACGTAGCAAGCCTCTTCCATACTTCATACAAGATGGATCAACCAGTGGATAATCTATGTGTTCCTCTGTTTGCTCTGTTCCTTCAATAGGTGTTGGTGTAAGTGTTGTTGCCTCTATGACTCTCTTTAATCATTATCTTTATAATAAATAAATGAATACTTTTATACACAAACAAATTCAAAAAAAGAGGCAAACAGTCAGGTAAAGGAAAAAATAGGCTAATTTACCAAATTCGTTGAATAGACAACATTGTAGGTTCCCAATTTGTTTTTAACGCTTTTAACCCTTGCAGGTGCAAATTTCAGATTTTTGCATGTCATGACACTACACCCACGAAACTCATCAACAAAATCACATCTAAGGTTGTGATTTTCTAATAAATTATGAAATTCATGACGAGTTTCACACGATCAACTACGAAAATAATAAAATTTATGAAAATCTGATAATTACAAAATTACGAACGAGTATTGCATATGAAATTCAAAAATATTTGTGAAAGTCCTATATTGCAAAAATTATGATTTGCATTAGTATAAAAGCAAAACTAGGGTTTCACAGAAACTAGGTTTTTTGTGGTCTCAAGCCAGTGAGAAACAAGCATCAGAAGTAGTTCATCGGCAAAAAATTACTGACGATGAGTTTTTCCAGTAAGGGCACTTATGGTATGTGTGACATTGAAAATGAAATTTGTAACCCATTCTGATAATAGACAACGAAAATGAGGATTATGTATCTCCCCATTAACACAAAGTCAGTGTATCTCACAATCAACAATCAATCACGTGGTATGGATGTGATATGTAGCATTCTTGAGGCCTCCGCTCTAACAAACTGTGAGGTTTTTCGATAAGTGCATCTTATGGTATGGGTGGGATATAAAATCAAAAGTCCGCAAGTTAGCGTTTGATGTGATGATATGCAGGAGAACAACATAGAGTGTAGTGTTTTCTCTTCATCAAAGATGCAGTGATATACAATATTCTTGAGGCCCAAGAGATGGAGGTACATTTGCACATACTCTGTTTTCTCCCCATCAAAGAGGTAGTAAGAAGATATTTCATTTTCTAAAAAATAGAATGAATGCAATATACGAGAAACTTCGCTTTGTGCGATTTCATTTTCTAAAAAATAGAACAAATGCAATATATGAATGACTTCTCTTTATAAAAGAATAGAATAAATATAATGTATGAGAAACTTCATTTTGTGAAAGAATTGAATGGATGTAATGTGTGAGTGACTACATTTTGTGAAAGAATGACGCTTTATTTCTCAACCCCTTTTTTGCATTCGAATGCCCCATTTTTGCAAACCCCAAATTTTGGCCCCCCAACAACAATTTTTTTGGTGAATTTTCGGTGAACAATGGAGGCGAACAAAAAATTTTTGGCAAAATTTTGCAAAAAAGAATTTCACATTATCAGTGCGATGCTAATAAAAAAAATTGCAAATTGGTGCATATACCTTGTGAAATTCCTTTCCGATTTAAAAAAAATAAACTAAAATTCGAATGTACCATGTAAAATTCCTTTATAATTTAAAAATAATAAACTGAAATTTGCATGTACCATGCAAAATTTCTTTTCGATTTAAAAAAATGAACTAAAATTCACATGTACATTGTGAAATTCCTTCCTGATGTGAAAAGTCACCAATTGCAAAATTCATACATACCTTTACATAAACAACACATATCAAACAAAAAACAAGACCTAACAACTTCATTCTCTGCCATATACACAATTCATTCTCATAAACAAATCAATCACCTATTATAGAACAAGAATCAAACAACTTTATTCTCTGTTATATACACAATTCATTCTCCTCAAAAAACAAGAATCAAACAATTTCATTCTCTGTTCTATATGCAATTCATTCATAAACAAATTCATATATACGATAAGACTCTTCATCAGCTTTCATCCCCAAGCACAAGTGCATCATTCTTCTTAGTCTCTTCATCAACTTTCATTGTTGCAATCTCAACGCTCATTTTTTGGTTGCTTAAAAATGTCTTGCATAACACTAGCCGATCATTTTGTCCAAATACCGTAATCAATCTATACTAAAAAAATGAACATGCAACACAATATTAAATTGAATGAGTACTTAAACTAAGTACAATATTGAAAAAACATCACGTAAACTACAAAGAGGCATATCATAGACTATTTTCTAAATGCATCAAATACTCACACATTACTTTATAATCGTGTTTTCAAGTATTGTGGCTAAGCTTGTGACATACACTGTACTTGTATGATACCACCCCTTTGTGTTACGTTCTTTGTCTCTTCACTTTAGATTGCTAATGCAGCTTTCTAATAAAGTATTTTTAAATGATATTTTTCAAGAAAAACATTTGTGTAAACCATGCATCAAATTATAAAATCCGATTCACACAAGTGGTGAATCCGAGTCAAACTCAGGGAATAGGTTTAACAACTTTTGTACCCCAAACAATAACAATCTTTATTGCTTTTCAATAAAGTAAAAAGAATAATTAACTAATTACAGGAGTTACCCTCAACAGAGGGCTCAAAAAAATAAAAAGGCCTTATTACAACCCAACTTAATTAAATGACCCTCTGCCCTCAAAAAATAAAAATAAAGAAAAGTAAAAATTTGTAGGGCTTCTTTTCTTCACGAACTAGTTTTTTTTTTTGTAAAGTGTGCATGGCCCTTCACTATCGTGCTTGTGTCCTTCCACGTGAACCCTCCTGCAAACATAAAACAAAACACGCCATAAAGAAAACAAAGGGGACGAATCTCCAAAGAAAAAGGGTTAGTTATATGAAAGAAAAACAAGAATAAGAATCAAAATAGGCTATTCTAAACTAACTAATTGAAAGTAACTAGTAGCAACTTAAATCTAACGACTACTGTAAAATATAAACACACTAAATTCCTTACTACTAAGTATCTATGGAAAATTAAAAATCTAGACTAACTACAATAAATATTAACAAAACTAGCTAAGGAAATGCTGAATGCATCAATTTAATATAGCTAACTATTAATATAGTGAATGCATTCTTGCAGGTTTGAAGAGGAGAAACAACGTCAGTCACGCTGATGGCTGGAAACACACAATGGATTAGCGTGTGATCTTGTGGCAGTAACAGGGCATCACAGGCTCAGCATGATTAGCCTTGACAGTTGACTGGATCGTGCAATTCATGCTAAAAATTATGCTGCTAGTACGTGTGACAAGTAGCCAATAATATGCAGATCACTTGTATTCAGATCAACGTGATCTGCACGGTGCAGCCTGCTTCAATCAAGAACCACGATCTGCAATTGATAGATCAAGAAAAGGCTGCAGATTCAACAGATCAGCCCGCTCCACTTAAAACCGTGATCTGTAGTAGCATATATATCGGATTCTGCAGGCCTTGTCAAATACTACTGTGGATCAGATCTGATTGATCTAAACTTGTAGTTGCCATGCACAAATCTGTATAACTATATCACATGCACAGTCATTTGGTCACGCAGCGATGCATGATTTTTACTAGAGTCGCACGCTCCAGCAATGAAGGCTTTACGTTCAAGTACAGTTTGGGCCTGGAGCAAAGGCTCTGCTTATTGATTCTGGACAGATTAGATCAGTCCAAAAATCGAATCAGAACCAAGGAGTTTAGGATCAAGCCTGAAAAATAGTGCGTGAGCACGCTGCTTCAAATTTGATTTGTCGGCTCTAACGACAAAAGCAAAAATGAACAGATCAGTGTGCGTGTGCACAATGGTTCAGTTGCTTCGAGTTGGATCAATACCGTAAATCCTCTAAATCTGCTTCAACTACAACTATCCAAAATAAATAAATAAAAAGAAGGAAAACAACAGGATGCAATACGTCTGATTTAATCTAAATGCAGAAAATAAGCTAAGATCAAACTACCCTACATGTACTATTTAAAAGATGAAATTTTATGCATGCTAGACTTGCAGCAAAAATATTTAAAATGCCAAAAAGTAACGAGATTGAGGAGACAAGACTTACCGTGCAGTTTTGCCTTTGATGGACGGGTTGAGGAAAAAATCGGTCTTTCAATGTGTGCTCGTCACGTTACACCACCCCGACAAAGAGGAAGACGGTATTGGCGAAAAGAAAGGCTGGAAAAGAGAAGCGAAGGATGAAGAAGGTAGAGGAGCAGAGGGGAGAAAACCGGTGGATATATATATATATATATATATATATATATATATATATATAGAGAGAGAGAGAGAGAGAGAGAGAGAGAGAGAGAGAGAAGGGGGGGGGGCATGAGAATCAATATGATAAAGATGGCCCCCTCTCTTCTAACTGAGAGGGTGGTGTATGTTCGCCCCCGATGATTCACTGAATCCCACGTCTGTGTTCGGGGGATCGAATGAGCGCCACGTATTCATGCACATGGGGCTCGTATTCCCGTGTATGTTGACATAACTTTGCATCGGACTCTGGTGCTGTTGCAAAGACTTAATCACCCTTACTTGCTTTTCTTGCCCTGAAATGACGGTTCGAGGAAATGACAAAAATATCCTCCATTCAAAAGTTGTGAAACGATGGGTCGAGAAAAGGACAAAAAAGTCCTCTATCCAGAAAGTTTGATGTTAACCATTTAAAGTGGAGACGTTCCCTATTCATTAAACTCCTGCGCCATCTGCTGTAACAGTTGCTCCCATTATCAACCCAAACTTTGCCTTCGTCTCCAGTCAAGCTTTACGCCTTGTTTTTTATCCTGTTGTACAACACACGGTCGCCTGCTCGTGCCTGCCTTGTGTTACAAAACATTCCAGTGTCTTCTCTTCATTGTTGCTGTCGTTAGGCATCATGGAAGAAAGCAATGATGCACAAACATTCCTTCCAGTGCCATTAAGGAAGCGTGAGTAGCTTTCCATCTCATCATGCTATCGATGAAGAAGGCATATCGTCTTGTGTGCCATTACGACATTGTTTGGTTATTGCAGGTAGATCTTGTTCTTACGAAGGTTGGAAACTTATCGATATTTGTAAGACGCTGAGACCTATTGACAAGAATGCTTGTTTGCAGATGATAGGAAGGGCCTCTACCCCATCAGGTATCCTACATTCACTCATCATATGCATTGTATCTCAAACCGTTGTATTAGTAACAAACTCCTGTTTTTGTGAGATACATTTTTGTTAGTTAATATCGATTTGTTTGCTATTATGCTCAAGTTCTTCCTTATCGATTTGTAATTTATTGTGCGATATATTTATCGACCTTTTAGATAGTATGGTTTTGTATCGTCGAGTTGTAAGTTATTATGCTGAACTGCCGTATCGATTTTCAATATTTTATAAATCGCTATACATATCGTTTTGTAAGATATTATATGTTTTGTAATATGTATGTGTAAGATATTTGTACACAGACTTTGAAAACGTGTGGATGCAGAAACACATCGTTACACGCATGGCGGGACGATTTTCGCATGCATATCGCTGCTCTCTCAGCGACTTCTATTGAACTCGCTTTAGAGCCTCGTGGATATTATGAGAGCGTTATCGTCAACACACATGTACGACATGTGTATTTTATTGGCATGGTAAGCGACAAGTCGATGCTCAGTATAAGCAAACATGAAACCACACTTGCTTTGATACTTTCATTCATTAAATTGTTGCTTTGACTTGCTTAACCCTAGTGGTATCCGTTGTTATATGCATCCTGATTAAATCGTAGTAAACCTACGCCGCTTGGTAACGCAAATTGATATATTGCTTGCAAAACATTCCACTGTCTTCTCTTCATTGTTGCTGTCGTTAGGCATCATGGAAGAAAGCAATGATGCACAAACATTCCTTCCAGTGCCATTAAGGAAGCGTGAGTAGCTTTCCATCTCATCATGCTATCGATGAAGAAGGCATATCGTCTTGTGTGCCATTAAGGCATTGTTTGGTTATTGCAGGTAGATCTTGTTCTTACGAAGGTTGGAAACTTATCGATATTTGTAAGACGTTGGGACCTATTGACAAGAATGCTTGTTTGCAGATGCTAGGAAGGGCCTCTACCCCAACAGGTATCCTACATTTACTCATCATATGCATTGTATCTCAAACCGCTGTATTAGTAACAGACTCTCATTTTGTTAGTTAATATCGATTTTGTTTGCTATTTTGCTGCAAACACAAATTGATATATTGCTTAAAACATTGTTGAGCTTAACATCAGGTTGTAATAAAGATGATGTAGCTCAATCAATCGAAAGATCTGGAGAATTGAATATCTATACTTATGACGCAACTGAAGATTTGAATATCTGCACTAACGATGCACATGAAAAGAAGGGTGCAGGCATTAGACCCACTCTTGACTTGAATGTTCCAGTGGAATTAATGCAATTCAATGATGAGGTAGACTACCATGACAGTGCACATAATAAAAGTGTAGGCACCGAGAATGTACACGTAAGTACACTTGACTTGAATGT
This sequence comes from Nuphar pumila, assembly GCF_984573655.1. Taxonomy (NCBI): domain Eukaryota; kingdom Viridiplantae; phylum Streptophyta; class Magnoliopsida; order Nymphaeales; family Nymphaeaceae; genus Nuphar; species Nuphar pumila. The sequence continues at coordinate 55,048,929 of NC_143253.1, read as the reverse complement.
TCCAGTGCAATTAATGCAATTCAATGATGAGGTAGACTACCATGACAGTGCACATAATAAAAGTGTAGGCACTGGGAATATACACGTAAGTACACTTGACTTGAATGATCCAGGAGAAGAAATGCAATTCAATAATGAGGTAGATTTTGATGTCAGTACACTTAATAAAAACGTAGGAACTAGGAATGTACATGGAATTACACTTGACTATGTTCCTGTAGAAGGAATGCAGTTTAATAACGAGGAAGATGCATATAAATTTTACAATGATTATGCCTTAAAAGTTGGCTTCAGTGTGAGAAGGTTTTCTTGGTCCAAAAATGCACAGGGTGTCTTGGTTAGAAAGACATATGTCTGTTCCAAGCAAGGTTGGAAGAAATCAATGGGAAATCCAACAAGGAGCATGCCAGAATCAAGATATGGATGTCAGGCGAGATTGGTTTTGAGAAGACATCCGAATGGAAAATTTGTCGTGCGTACTTTAATCAGTTATCATAATCATGATTTATTTGCATTATTTATGACTCCTATGCTAAGGTCACATCGTAAAGTAACTGTAGCGCATGCTGCAATGGCTGAAATAGCCGATAGCACCGACATTGTACCAAGGAAGACATACAATTTGTTTACCCGCCTAGATGGTGGTCGCGAAAATGTGTCATTCACACCTTTGGATCTAAGAAACCACTTGAGAAGGAAGAGGACAGATAACATGAAGAACGAAGAAATATGTTGTTTGGTTCGTTACTTACAGAATAAATCAAGCAATGAACATGGTTTCTTTAGTGCAATGCAAGTGGACGAAGATGGATATGCTGTGAATATGTTTTGGGCAGATTCAAAGTCTAGAGTAGATTATGAATGCTTCAATGATGTGCTTGTGTTTGATACTACAGTAAAGATTAATACTGAACAGTGGCCATTTGCGCAGTTTGTGGGGGTGAACCATCATGCACAGACTTGTATATTAGGCGGTGCTTTTGTGTATGACCAGACCAAGGAAAGCTTTGAGTAGTTGTTCAGAGTATTTACACAGGCAATGAACGGTAAGCATCCTGAAACTGTACTTACAGATGGTGATCACGCAATTGCGGCTGCAGTGCTTCATGTGTGGTCAGATGCACATCATCGCCTATGTTTGTGACATATCTTTCAAAATGCAGCAAAGAACATAGGACACATATTTAATCAGAATACAGGGTTTGACAAAAAGTTTACAAGGTGTGTACTTCATAGCGTAGACGAGGTCACCTTTAAGTCAGATTGGGACAAAATGATTAAGACATACGACCTTACTGACTATCTGTGGTTACAAAATTTATATGCAGAAAAAGAGAAGTGGGTATTGGCATATGGAAGACAATACTTTTGTGCAGGTATGATAAGCACACAAAGAGCCGAATCTATGCATGCTACTCTGAAGAAAACCCTGTATTCATGTTTAACAATTTTTCGTTTCATGGAACAATATAAATTATCTATAGACGGTCTAAGACAAAATGAGCTTGAACAAGACGTGAAATGCTTCAATACACGACCTCTAACTTTTGGCATGAACATATTGATGCGATCTGCAGCTCTGTATACACTAGCTGTATTTGAATGGATCAAGAAAGAGGTGTTGCATGTCATGAATTGCAAAATAGAAGGACTCGTGCAAACCGAGAATATGCACAAATACCATATTTTTTGTCAGGGCGAAAAGCATCAGGAAAGACAAGAAGCACATGTCACGTACAATGTTGACAACGGAAGGGTAGAATGTTCGTGCAAAATGTATGAATTTAAAGGTATTCTATGCTGTCATGCATTAAAGGCACTCAATCAAGATAAGATACAAGAAATACCTGAGTCTTACGTAATGCGAAGATGGACAAGACACACGAAGATTGAAATGCTCGTTATGGACAATGCGAGTAAATCTGGTGTTGACGAGAAGTGCCACATAGCCTCCCGTTACCAACAACTGTGTAGGTCATTCATGCATGTTGCTGATTTGGCATCGAGAAGTGAAGAAGGCTATGCATGTGTGAGAAAAGCTGCAACAGAGTTACTTGAAAACGTGGAGTTAATTTACATTAAGTCCGTTGCAGCGAATGAATATCAGCCGAAGATAATGGGATCGAACAACGTAGGTCAAAATCATGTTTCGCTTGACACTCCCGAGAAGTTGCGCCGAAGCGTAAACATTATCTTCAACAAGTCAGTAGTGAACGTTGTTGATTATGATGAACATATTCATGAAGCGAAGGGTATCAAAAGAAAACCTGCCTCTGATCGCAGTCGTCGGAGGGCAAAGGGTGCAATAGAATTGGTTGGCAAGAAAAGGACTAAGAAACAACTAACCAGTAATAAAAAACAACAAAGCCCTTCGAATGAACAAGTATGTAAGACATTATATTGCTTCCCATTACGTGAAGCTTGTCAATATCTAACTCGTGTAATGTCCAACATGCAGCAATACCCTACAGAAGTACCAGCAAACGTTGAAACCTCCATTCCTCCAGACCAGATTTCCGGCAACGATTGCTTGAGTTTTACAAGTCTTTTGGTATGTAATCAATGTTGTGAGGAGGTATGCTTTTGTTGTGAAACTTAATACAGTGTCTTATATTTTCTCTTTCATGGCTGACTCTGATGCATTCGACAGATAGGTATGGGACGCAGGAATCCCGTGGGCTATTAATGTAGTTGTCATGCGTCTTTGCATGACCCGAAGTCAACAATGTCAGATTTGTTAAGAGTTTATAGCGATTTGTCATTGATGACTTGCGGTTCATTGTTGGGTTTGCTTAAATCGAGAGATAGCGATTTGTGGCTTCCGCTGGAAGTCGATTCTTGACATCACTGAACGACGATTTGTGGTTATCGTTGAATAGCGATTTGTGGCATCGCAACATAGTAATTTGAGGGTATTGTTCGAATGTCAAGCTAAGCGGGCTGAGAAAGGTTGTTCAAGTAAGTTTTTTTGTGGCATTAATAAAGGTTGCGATTCATTTTATGATATGAGTAAGCTATCACCGCGCAGGTGATAACCTACTTAGATCATAAAATGAAGCGCAACCTTGCTCAATGCCCCAAAAAAGCTTACTTGAACAACCTTTCTCATCCCGCTTAGATCGACAATCGAACAATACCCTCAAATCACTATGCTGCAATGCCACAAATCGCTATTCAACGATAACCACAAATCGCCATACAATGATGTCATCAATCGACTTCCTGCAGAAGCAAAAAATCGTTAACAGCCGCTACTCATAAATCACTCTCCGACTCACAGCACAAAGTATCCAGCGATGGCAACAAATCCTTGTCCAGATGACAACACATTCGCTTTCCCGCATTAACCACAACTGTCTACGCAGGGAATACGAACTCTACTTACGCAGCTCCAAGCGATAATCACTAATCGAAGCTTACACTTCTTCGGCGCCATGCCTGGACGAACAGAGATCAACCATGAAACAAAGAAGGAATTCCGGTCAATTTACCAACTTTAGTTGGCAAAGCTATGACCTAGCGTCGATTCAACTTCTTCTCCAGCAAATCTTTCATGTTCCCGACACCTCCAATTGCCTTTTGAAATCATTATTGTTATCTTGTGAAAAGTTGTATCCATATATTATAAATAAAAGGCTACTCAATGTGTCTTTTCTCTTCCTCACTTCATTTCTTAAGAGGTAAGTAAACCTCTTCATCTGGTACAGGGGGAACTTTGTTCGCTTTAACAGTGGAAGTGCAAGTGTGAGTGGTACTCAATTTCTCACAATCTCTATGTAGTTCAACCCGTGGGATCTTTCCGATCCGTGGGGTTTTTATCAACAAACGTTCATTATCGCGTTATACTAGTATCGTTTAACACCGCAAATCGGTGTTGACTAACACCCTTTACAAAGGCCGAGTATTGCTGCACAAATCGCTTTCCCGCGATAACCACAACTCGCTATGCAGCGAATATGAAGTCGAATTACGCAGTTCTAACGGATAACCATAAATGTTTGATTTGTCGTACAATATTCATTGATCATGTTGGTTGAGCAGTACATCTTTTAGGTAATAAATAGTCGCACAAGTACTGAAAACTATGTTTGTCTTCTACTTCGTGAACCAGCAACAATCAAATCGACGGTTCCTTCATAAACCTGGCGATCCACCCTCGAACATAGAAAATTGTGGTCGGTGATGCAGACGAAGACAGCTACACGACCAACAATGGCTAATCATGGGTATATTGTCTACACATCGTCTACATGTTCAGCAAAATCCGTCTCTTTCATGCCGTTTTTTGCGATTTGTTTTTGTGTACTATATAATGTAATTTCAATATCGTTCGTTGCAATGTCTGCATTCATTTCAGTCGAACATCCACCGACGAAGTTGGGCGAAAACTTAGTCAATCACTCCTAGAGGACATCAACCGAATGTGCAGTGAATTCGCAGAATACAATATGATCAGTAATTTTGTTAGTATGAAACTAGTAGAAGTTTTCTATATACGTAAGCCATGTGTACGTGCGTTAACAACAACATATTTGCTGCAAACAGACTATATCCGATTTCGTTAGTTATATTAAAAGCAACGCACAAAGCCAGATTGTAAGCGTCGTCAACCCATATTTCATGGTATATCGGTTGTATTTTATGTTGCTTTTCATTATTGATTTAGTCCAATTGATTCGTATGTTAACGTTGGTGTTAGCAATGTTTGAGTTTGCAAACTATCTTACGTCGTTTGCCATACTCCAGTGGATTTCAAGACAACATATCTTATTGGGTTAACGGTAATCACTACAGAGACCTTTTGGCAAGTGAAAATGTAAGCAAACAAACCTAGAGTGCAATATTACAGCATAACAGTGCTAACAACATTTTTTCGATCTATTTGCAGATATTGATTCATACACTCTGGCAATCTGAAAAGCATTGGGTCTTATACGTGATGGATTTACACGAAAAACAACTATGGTGTTACAATTCGTTGGAAGTTGACAGTGGTTTACGGCTAGACATTTTCCATCTCGTAAGTTTCAATATCTATGTGAGGAACAAGTTGTGTACTGGGGTCATGAATTTACTGTCGGTCGCATTATTCTCAAATCGGTTTCCTCAAAGCCATTTTGGGAGTCGATGTTAGCGAGTGGATCTATCGCATGACATACCATGCTCCTTTACAAGATAATGGCGTTGATTGCGGCGTATTTGTAATGAAGTACATTGAAGCGATATACAATGGTGCAGAACCCTGTTTCGACGGTGTATGCCATTTCTTCGCCTCTGTTATTGGGGATTGAGTGCATGTCTATTGCTTCTACTTTACAATCTGTTTTTGCAAGTTGATATACCCGGATTTCGTGAAGAACTCTGCAAAAAATTGACATCCTTTCTAATTGCGGAGGAGAAACAAACGTCGGCCTCGCGAGGATTTAAAAGGCTTGTAATTGATAAAAGATGTACGCTCAACCCGCGTGATTGACAGCCGCAGAGTGAGACTGCGATGTATGCAATGAATAAAGACTTCTAATGTTCGAAATGATAATATTCAACATCGCTATGAAATGTTGTATGCTTAAACATTGCTTTATTGCTGGCATATGAAAAAAGTGGTGAATAAGAGCCATTAATGTCGCTTTCATATTTTACGAATAGTACAAAGCGATACGCTTGGTGGTCTAACGTCAACTACACTGCTACCACCATTAAAACTTGTGTACGTCATTTGAAAATTTCTTGAATTTTAAATGATGTTTCCTTCAATTATGATCTTGCAGACATATGAAAAAAGTATAAACGGATACGACAACTGCGTTGAAGCCGCCTATATAATCGATTCAAGAAAAAGTCATTTATGCAGGAATTGTCGATTTGTCGGTTCCTTATTCGCGAAGCAAAGTGGAACTGTGTGTTGTGTCATTCAAATATTAATGAAACGTCCTATCACCCTCCGTCAGTTTTCAAGTATATATGTCAGTTTCATTAAACCAAAAGCAAATCTTCAGTAAAAATGCACTCCGCATTAATGAAATTGAACAATGTCATGCCAGAGGGCTATTCTCAATAGTAATCAATGCGATTGTACCTAATCGCTCGATCTCAAATAAATCCACAAGTACGTCCACATGCGTCCCAAGAAATCACCTTAAGTGTACATTATCGTAGGTTCAACAATACAGCGATTTCTGAGAACAAACCTTTCTCATTGATAAGATCAATGAATGCGATTTTTAGAAATATCTTTCGCACTACAGTATTTTTCATTACTGAAGAACAACTTTTACCAGCATTGGGTATGCGTATACAACAATGTCATGCCAGAGAGATATTCTCAATAGTAATCAATGTGATTGGACCGAATTTTTTGATCTCAAATTAATCCACAAGTACGTCCACACGCGTCCCAAGAAATCGCCTTGGGTGTACATTATCGTAGGTTCAACAATATAGCGATTTCTGAGAACAAACCTTTCTTATTGATAAGTTCACCGAATGCGATTTTTAGAAATATCTTTGGCCGTACAATATTTTTCATTACTGAAGAACAACTTTTACAAGCATTGATTATGCGTATACAACACAAAACTATTTCTGAATACAATTTACTTTTCGTAGAACACCCGTCACCGGAACGAGATGAACACCCATCACCGGAACGGCAGCTCCGCTGAGACCTCCTCGCTAGGGAGAGGAAGAGGACGTGGTGGAGCTCCTGCTGGCCATCCTTAGCGCGACTGCATCGACTGGGTTGTTGTCAAGGAGGAGGGTGAGAACGGTGATGGCGGAGCTCATTAGGTTGTACAGACAGAGCAATCGATAGGTTTCACTTTACATATTTTGTCTGCCGTTCTTTTTAAACTCAATCAATTGTTCGCATATTTCGTAGCGTATTTCCGGCATATGATCCTGCAACAAAACATGTAATGTGAAACCAATATATAACAAGAATAAACAATAACATCGGATACGAAGCTCATACAGCGTGGAAAAAAGGTTCTTCTCCATTGTATATTGCTTCAATATGCTTCATTACGAATATGCCACAATCGACCCCATTACTTTGTAAAGGAGCATCGTCAGCACAAAGTAACATCCACTCGGCAATGTCGACACCCATAAGCCCGTTAAAGAATCCCGCCTGTGATAAAGGGATAATATATTACAGTCCGGTCCACCTCGAATAACTACGATTCACCTATGGGCACAAGCTTACCAAATGCATAGTGTCGCGTTCTACGTTACTATGGCAGTCCAATGAGTTGTAGCACCATAGTTGTTTTTCCAGAAAATTCATCTCGTATAGGACCCAATGGTCGGGATTTTGCCAGAGTGTAGGAAGTAAAATCTGCGAATCGATAAAATAATTTTTCATTCCAGAGACATATCGTGATGGGGATGTTACGACTAAACCTTGGAGAAGAGGTTTGTTCACTTACCTTTCCAAATTTCGAAATGTCTAGGCACTCATCATTGTTGTTCCAACAAGGTAGTGCATCTGTGAATCCAATGCTGTATGGCTTTCGCCGGACGTACATCTGTTGCACAAAATAGTAAGATTTAACCACCAAGAAACGTGAGTACGTTATAAAAGCAAACAAAACAACAGCGGACCAGACATACCATGAAATAAGGGCTGATGATGCGTATTGTATTGCTCTTTGGGTTGCTCTGGATGTAATTGACAAAATCACATATTGTCTGGTTGCACAAATTTACGAACATCAAAATATACAAACCAGAACGACCTAGAAATTGATAGTGGTTAAATACTTACAAAATTACTGATAGTGTTCCCAACTGCAAATTCATCTTGCATCTGCTCGATGTCATCTACGAACTCGTCAGGGCGTTGCCGCCCACCCTTGCCTGTGGATGTTGAACTGAGTGCACCATGAGCGTGGTATTCAGGATTCACATTGAAATTATTGTCTATAGTAAACAACACTAGTCCAAATACGACATGAAAAGGCAAATGTTGACTAAATCGCTCAGGCGTTTCAAAAAATATATATCTTAAGCGCTAATGCTGGTACTGTGGATGTGATTGTCTTTTTCTTCGGCGCTGTGCCTGGCCGTTTTGCTCCCATTGTCCTCTCCGTTGGTGCCGTGCCTGGTCGTTGAGCTCCCACCGTGTTCTCCGTTTGCTCCGTGCCTGGTCGTTTTTCTTCCATCGTCCACTCTTTTGGCGCCGTGCCTGGTCATTTTGCTCCCATCGTCCTCTCCGTTGCCGCCATGCCCGATCGTAGTGCTCCCATCGTCTTTGGCGCCGTGCCGGGTCGTATTGCTCCCATCGTCCTCTTCTTGGCCGCCATGGCTGGTCGTACTGCTCCGGTTGTCCCTTTCTTCGGCGCCATGCCTGGACGGAGATATCGATGGCACCTTTGCAACGCAGATACGGAAACGCCGTCCTCAGTCAAAAACAAAGGTAAAGTCCTTTAACGTGCCGCCCTTTTTCGAAAACAGCCCGCTAATTAAATGATTGCGTTTTAAATAAATAAAAATACGTCTTTTCGCATGCCGCCAAATTAAATGATTGCATTCAAAGTATTTAAAAATACGTCTTTCCACAAGCCGCCCTTTGCGTTTTAAATATTTAAAAATACGTCATTTCACATGCTGGACTTTTTTCGGAAACACCCCGCAAATTAAATGATTGACTTTTAAATAATTAAAAACCCGTCGTTTGTCGGTCGCATTATAACAATCTTTCAGTGGGAGATTGACACGACCCAAACAAACCCGTTTTCCAGATATGAATAATCTTTCACGATTATTCTATTGATTATCGTATATGGATACATCGATATATTCATGCAACATACTTTCCTCAACGTTTTTTTAACAACAAACGTTCATTATCGCTGTTTGAATTGAAGGTGTCCCTGCCAGATGAACAATTGCTCATCGGGAACCGTATCGTACAGATTTTGGAGCATCAACCTTTTCTTATCGCTATTGACTGTTATCATTTACGCCGTCAGAACTCGTTAAATTATTGTTCACGGCTTACATCGTCAATACTTTTTGCGATATTCTTTCGAGGCGGAGACAAATACAGCGATTGCTAAACAGAATTGTTATATCTTAGCGATGCCAGAGAGGTTAGGCAATGCCACGATTTCTGAACAAACATCTATTTTCGATTAAAGTTTATTTATTACCGAGATCCACAGACGAAAAGATGTAATAATAAAGAATTAAACAATAAAAGAATGTCACGTTACTACAACTCATTATACAATTACAACAAAAACCTAGCGTGATAAAAATGAAAATCTAGGATTTATTCTGAGGCACTTGATGAATCAGATGAAATATCATAGACTTGTCTCTCACTTTTTATTTGTGGACTGTCTATCCTGCGTGACCTCTTTGTTGCGAGACCTTTGTTAAGAAAACTGGTCATCATCTCTACCACTGAGTTCAATTGAATCCCCATAGTGCTTACTTCTGCCCTTAATTTCTTATTCCCCCTCTCCAAAACTTCGAACCTTGCGGCAGAGACAATGTTCTCTTTTGGAGCAAGTGTTTGCTCTTCCTCGCGCTTTGTTACTGAGGGACTAGTCGTGGTAACCAGAGAGAGATGACGTTTTGGTTGTAGAGGCTGGGCTGCAACATGAGAAGCGGCAGTTGGGAGGCATGGGTTCACAATTTTTTCAATCTTCCGATTTCGCCGCATTGATTCCCAATACCTTTCGAAATAGAAGGGATCAAATTGTCGTCCTTCATGATCATACGATACGGCAGGGAAACCACCTAAGTTCCAATTTAATAATTCATCCCTGTAGCGATCACGCCAATTCACGTTCCTGCCCCACCACTATTCATCTTCCTTCTCACTTCCAAAGGCTTATTTGGGATAGACTGCCCCAAGCCAGATTGTAGAAGAACTCGACTACCTTGCTGCAACTCAGCTTCAAAATTGCAGAATAGCCACAAATCGCGGTCAGACAATCTAGCAGCCTCCGCAACAACGTCTTCATCATCGTCCTCCCCATCTCTATAAGGTCTCCACAAAACCTGTACATTGGTAATTCTTTTTAATAACGAATGACAAATATATTAAAATTCATTTACGCATGATATGGCAACAACGATATGTACTACGGAAGACAATCCTGCAGCGATAGATACTTAAGAATGCTGAACATTACAACGATTTATAATACTCAATGGTAAATGCTGACGCGATTGTAAACAATTTTAGAACGTTTACCTCGTTTAGTTGCAGCCCATCTAAAATGGACTTAGCATTATAAACTGTGACGTTTATTCTAGCCCAGCGACCGATCTTTGGAAAACCACAAATCGGAGGGCCACAACGTGAATGCAATGGGATAATATGTTCCAACGCCTACGCCTAACAAAAACAATATTATTAGTAACACCACAACCTGCAATGAGATTTGTCTACAATTACTAAGTATGTAATCAACAAATACCTGAACAAATGGCCAAAATCCCCCAACTGTTTTCGTACTATTACTCGCTCGGTGGAGTTGACTGTACAAGTGTGCGAGCATAGAGGCACCCCAGGCATAGTTGTCAACTTCGCCTAAGTCTGCCAGGTACTGCAGCCACATGGAACTTATTCTCGAACCAGAACAATCGAAAAATAATGTAAGACCAAAAAAATATAGAAGGAAGCCGCGCAACTCTTGGTCAGCTATTTCAGATGCACAAGTAGCGGAGTGGCCTTCCCATTTATTACGAAAAAATGAGACTTTCATTGATGTGGAATTGATTCCACCAAAAATACATTGACTCCATTCGTCCATCGACATTCCTAACAGGGCCGTGCATTTTTCCCTTGCGTTATAGTTTGAATGTCGTAATAGGACAACACTGCCATCACACTTAAGGCCAGTGATCCTCGCCACATCTTCTAGAGTCATGGTGATCTCAAAAAATCAAACTTGAATGTGTTCGTCTTATCATTCCACTTATTTACCAGGTGGGTCATGGTATTCCAGAAAGTTTCAAAATATTGCTGGTCCAAAAGGCCACCGAAGTGCATATTTCGTAATCGGTCCTTCTGATATGCACTCAGCTGACCATACCAAGACAAAACTACAGGCCATTGACACCGACCTCCGAGCTTTTCACCCGGTGCTCTACTTCTCCTGTGAACTCCCTGTAACACAAAATAACATATTATTCCTATCAATTGTAAATTACTTCCATTTCTACTTATAAATACTATTCTACTAACCGCTATAAATAATATTGGTTGCAGACAGACTATCACAGTAATCGATATACATATTAATACCTAACACAGTAATCGCTATACCAAAATCGCTAAACATATTATTAAATCTTCACAGACAGAACAAATATATTTACCTTGGTCGCTATTTTCTCCTGTTCTCCCTCCAACCTGGGACTTTCTGGTGGGTCCACTGCCTCTAATTGCCTTTCAATCTCCATCTTTACCGGCTCCACCATCGCATGCCTTTCTCTCGCCTTCCTTTTCTCGCCCTCCTTCTCCATCCTTTCTCTATCCTTTCTTTTCTCATCCTCCTTCTGCTTCCTTTCTCTCTCCTTTTTCGCCTGCTCCTTCTGCTTCCTTTCTCTCTCCCGTTTCTCCTCCTCCTTCTCCTTCCTTTCTCTCTCCCTTTTCTCCTCCTTCTCCTTCCTTTCTCTCTCCCTTTTCTCCTCCTCCTTCTTCTGCTTCCTTTCTCTCTCCCTATTCTCCTCCTCCTTCTTCTCCTTCTTTCTCTCTCCCTTTTCTCCTCCTCCTTCTGCTTCCTTTCTCTCTCCCTATTATCCTCCTCCTTCTTCTGCTTCCTTTCTCTCTCCTTTTTCTCCTTCTGCATCCTTTCTCTCTCCTTTTTTGCCTCCTCCTCCTTCCTTTCTCTCTCATTTTTCTCCTCATCCTTTTGCTTCCTTTCTCTCTCCCTTTTCGCCTCTTCCTCCTGCTTCTTCCTTTCCCTTTTCTGCACTTCCTCCTCCTGCTTCTTCCTTTCCCTTTCCTTTTCTTCCTCCTCCTTCTCCTTCCGCCGCCTTTCTTTCTCTTCCAGTTCTTGTTTCTTTCTTTCCTGCAATTCTTTCTCCTGCTTCTTCCTTTCTCTTTCCTTTTCTTCCTCCTCCTCCTTCTCCTTCCATTGCCTTTCCTTCTTTTCCTCATTCTCCTTCTCCTGCCTTTGCATTTCCTTAGCTTCCTCAAACTCCTTCTCCCTCATTCGCCTTTCCTTTTCTTCCTCATACTGAGGAATATTCTGTTCCTTCTCTTCCTCCTCCTTATTCATTTGCCTTCACCTCTCCTCCGCCTCCTTCAGTAGCCTTGCCTTGTTTCGCATTGCACTACGCTCCAAGTTTCTCCTTTTACATTGTGTCGCAGTTTCATCCACTAAATAGCTAACATACTTTTGAAACTCCTCCACATTCTTCTTCCTCTTTTCAATCACCTGTGCGTTAATCCTCCGCCTTCTATTTATATTCTCATAAATATTTCTTGCCTTTGCCTTCAATTCGTCATCCTTGTTCTGCATCTTTCGTAATTCAGAGTTCTTCCTTTGGTCCACAGCCTCGATATCTGATGGATAATTCTCCGCATAATACGATTCCAAGGCTTTTTCCCTGTCTTCATCGTTCTCAATCTTAAGTATATTTTGGTATCTTTCAAAAACTTTAGATAGATGGGATTGGCGGATCACTTCTCTAATAGACAACCCATAGAACGACGGGGTATCTCTAATCTGATGAGGCGCAGACATTGCTAACCTGTACAACACATTACACGATCATCATGATTATAAATCGTCGGAATATTTGGGTTCATAAGAAACAAATCGTTGTATAAGAAGCAATCTTCAAATTGAAGAAAGAAACCTTACACGAAACTCACCGAAACGATGAGAATTTGGATATTCCAACTGTAGAGTAAGCAGTGGAAACAACAAATACGCAAAAAAAGGTGGTTATTATGCTGCGACTGCGCGTAAGACGGAAACCGATGCTCTGGAACAAAGAGAAAGGATGCTCCGACGACTCCAGATGAAAGCAAAGAATCTCCGGTAGAGTGCTTAGAGTGAGAATGGATTGTTTTGAACTATTTGAATCCTACAACATAACGCTTGCTACATACGCAAACTCTGCGAAACGTTTTGGCGCGATAACGATGGAGGGCAGCTTTGTCCTTTTCACGAACCGACGATTCAGTTTCCTAGAAGGATGGCATTTATGTCCGTTCGAGGAAGAGGAAGCGAATGGTGGTAAAGGGTACTTAAGTCTTTGCTGCGGCACCAAATTACGATGCAGTATGATGCAGACAAACATCAGGATACATGCCGGTCTGGATCTTATACGTGGCGCTATTTGGAACCCCCGAACATGAGATCTCAGTACCGGCCCTGTTCGGGGGGTGGGGGGGGGGGTGGACATATAACCTGCTTTGCTTCTAACGAGCCTATTTATAAAACAAATTAGGGTTAAATACAGTTTTAAAATTTTTTCTAAATAACCCCATAAATTTTTAAGAAATTTCAAAAGACACCATTTTCTAAAATTATTTCCTAAAAGCTTATTAAAATTTTGCTAAAAACTCAAATGGGCACAAATTTTCTCAATTTTTCTTTCTAATTGAAATCAATGAGTATCCTAACAAACATTGATAATAAAACAATATTAGCTTCTTTTCGAAATTAATCATGTATATAAACAAGTAAAGAATATGCATAAAATTATGCATGATCAATTGCTCAGCTTTCTTAATTGATGTTGGTGGTAAAACAATAATAAGGTTCAGAGGACATTATAAGCCATCAAATAAAATAAATAAATACCATATGCAGCTCGATAGTATTTAACTGTATATAACTTATCACAGTAACCATCTGGAAGATTGCTCTCTTACAAAATACATGCAATGACATGCTCATAAAGAATCCCACTAACCTGTCACTCTTCACAAGAGCATTTCATACTCTCAAAATTAACACTGTTGTCGTGCTTATGGTCACGGGTTTCGTAATGATGGTGAAGGCAATGCACTACTACCACACATAGCTTTTGTGCTTTTATCAGATATCCTTTAATCTTTGTAATCACCTCAGGCACCATAATGCTATTCATTTTATTCTCGTTAGTCCTTCTTTTCTCGTAAAGTTTCATCAATATTAGATGAAGTTTCTTAATAAATGGGATTAAGGGCTTGCCACGTATATGAAAAATCTATGAATTAAAGCACTATGCTATATTAGAGGTTAAACACCCATAACCTTCTAGCAGAAAAATAATTGTTAGCCTAATGTATTGGTTTTACCTTATTAGCAACATGTGCGCATGTTTTTTCATTGTGCTCATGAATCTTTGAAATACAAAAATGATACTATCATCTCGTGGGTGTTGCGGCGGTGCATCACCAGTATGCACTAAGTGGTGCACTAAATTTCTTTGAAAAGTTCTCAGTCAGGTGCTTCATGCAATATCCATAATGACAATTATGCCATGTGCAAAGGACAACATACATAAGCCTTTTGTGCTTATTTGAGACAATTATCAACTGTTCTTTAACCTTGGGCTTATCATCATCATAGATATTTATTTGGTTCTTCACATGCCTTAAAAACCATTTTCATGACTTCTTCAACTTCTTATCTACCACTCCAAATGTTATACAAAACATATCACCAGAAGCATCAATTGTGTGGGCAAACAACAAAATACACATTAATTTTCTTTTAGGAAGGTGTCATCAATCATAAGAAGCGGATGACATCCTTTGACAAATTCATCGATGCATAGTCGAAAGGATATAAACATGTACTTAAATCTACTGTCTGTATTAATCTCAATGAACGCTACTGATCCAGGGTTAGTTGTCGTCAAATGATAACAATAAGTGAAAAACATCATTCAGGACTTCTCAAATGAACCATATTGCATCAACCTAGTCAATTGACATCTATGCTATGCTTGTTTGTACGAAACCTCCACACCTACATCACGATTGAGGTCATTCATAATTTCTCTTAGAGTCATCTATGGGTTATCATGCAAACGTCTATAAATAACATGTAAAATGCACTTCAAAGGTACTTTTTCTGCAACAAAATTGCCCATTGATCCACTACATATATGATCATTTTGATACCTCTTCACTTTAAAGAACGTTTCTTTACATATCTTTGTGTAGTGGATCTTGTTCTTCATAAATTTTGTTTTAAAGTTATTCCTAACCATATGATCTCTCAACAACTCATGACACTGCTTAATATTAGTAAACATTTTGCTGCAAGTAATTTATCTATCGTTTGACTCTATTGATAGGTACTGAAATTGTTTGCATTTGTTAAGTTTTTTCATTGTGCAACTCATCATACAACTCAGAAGCCTTTGCATCAATTATTTTCAATTGCGCTTTATTGAATGTGAATCTGTTCATTGAGAACCAAGGGTTTGACTACCGAAATGTCATTAGCCCATTGTCCTCAACTACCAGTACTTGTTTCACATCACCACTAATTTGGTCCTCCCTTATTGTTACTGAGTCCGACTCAGCCAACACTGTAAACTCATAATCATTGCTATTATTTGATTTTGTATTGTACCCGTCATCGCTGCTAGCATAACATGACTGATCGACTATACAAAGTAAATTTAAACTCGTCGTATCTATGACTCTCTTTGCTTTAAAAAATACAACATTCTTGCATTCTCAACTTTCAAGATTAACCAAAAAAATATAACACCTTTAGTTCAAGCATAAATAGAAAGATTGTCAACCTTTACCTAGATTCATTGGAGGGCTAAGTGTCATACAACATCCTACGATGAAGATCACCAACACTGATTTGTTCAAGTGATTTCATATCATTTGTAGTGATCCTATCACCAGTAACTGTTGAGAACGCTGAGATGTTCGCTAGAGGAGTGAGCTCAATAGCTGGTGGTTGAGATAAATGCATATTATCTGTAAGATTTTTGTCATTTCATTCTTGTATATCACTTTCGACCATGTCTTGTACATCACTACATGTAGCTTTACTAGCAACTAAGTAAATGTTTTCCCTATATAACATTATTGTATAGCATTGTCATCCAAGAGATGTATCCATATATCTTTTACATCTAATTTTGTAGTGTACTTATACCTGAGGACATTAACACCCATATATCTGAGTTTACTAGACATTAATGCTATAACTTTCTTATAGCTGCTATTTTTAGAGACCATTATAAATCTCCAAAGGGGATGCTCATTTCTATAATAATTTACAAATATCATTTCAGCAACCATCGTAACAACCTATACCAACCACACAACATATCACTTAGTTAATAACTTTGAAAACCAACAACCCATAATAAACCACAATACTTCCACAACCAACTCCTATTCAATGCTTGTGCATAGTTAACCCCCAAAACAAAGATAAATATTTATAAAATTAGCAAACAATAGATACAAATAAGTAACTATATGAAAAAATCTCTAAAGATTGTAAACCCTAAATGATAAACGATAAATGAGAGAAAAAAAGATACTGCAACCTTAATAGCAATCCGAAGAAGTGGAAGAGAAGGATACTACAACCTTGCACGAGGTGGAGCGAACAACTTTCATGGGAATCGCCAGAAGGGTTGGGGTTCTAGAGGAAGGAGGATTGGGGTTACCACTCTTTCCAGATAAAAACGAAGAAAAGAAAAGAAAAACTAAACACACATTTATATGGGACAAAATTTTGCAAGAAAAAGAAATTTCACAATATAAGTGCAATGCGAATAAGAAATTTTGCAATATAAGACTTTCATAAATATTTTAGAATTTTGCAAAAGATACTCATCTACAATTATCTGACTTCCATAATTTTTATTATTTTCGTAGGTGATCATGCGAAACTTATCAAGAATTTTATAATACTTTTTGGAAAATTGCAACCTCAGATGCGACTTTGTTGACAAGTTTCATGGGTATATTATTTTAGCATCATGACGTGCAAAAATTGGAAATCCACACCTATAAGGGGTAAAAACATCAAGAAAAAATTGAAAACTTGCAATAGTATCCATTTGACAGATTTGATAAATTGCAGGGCACTTAGAGAAACACGTTTTTTTGTCGTATAGTTCAAAAAAAAAAGTAGGCAAAGGAGACTCACATAAAAATAATTTAAACAAAAAAATGAAATAGGCTACCGAACATGCAAAGATAAATTGAGAACCATGCAATTATTTCATAAATTAACTGATTCATGTTAATGTTTCAAAAAATAATTGATTCAACTGTTACAATGAGCAAAACATGTGCTTATTAGAATATCTTGTCATTGATTACTTGTTGGATACTCAAAAAGTCATCGATGATGTGCCATCTTGAGATAAAGATAAAGCAATATTGCTAGAGATTCACCAAAAATAGTCATCACAAAATATTATCGGGGGAAATAGGTTGGGGACCACAAAAAAAACCTAATTTTATGCTAAAATAGCCCTCAAATGCAAAAAAAAAAACATTTAAACATACAAAGCATCACATTTAATGCACATATAGAGATTCACAAATGTTACGCACAAGGATAAGAAGATTTGCAGTAAAGTCATGAGAATATTTGTGAATCTCGTGTCTAATATACGAATGATCATAATGTCTGCAAATGAGGTCAGAAGTTTCACATATACATGGGATGTTTGTGAATCATCCAACGAACGTTAGGACATTCACATGCGAAGATTAGGATATTCGTATATTAATACTCTCGATATAGGTTCACAAATACAATACGACCTTTACAAATCATTTTTGTGAATGTCCCCAAAATGTGTGAACCTCTTTTAACTAAATACTATTGACGTAGGTCCACAAATATAGTATGACATGTGCAAATCATTTTTGTGAATGTTCTCAAAATGTGCAAACTTTCTTTAACTAAATACTCTCGACATAGCTTCGCAAACATAGTACGACCTTCACAAATCATTTTTTTGAATGTCCCCCAAATGTGTGAACCTCTTTTAACTAAATACTTCTGACATAGGTCCACAAATATAGTACGACCTTCGCAAGTCATTTTTGCAAATGTCCCAAAAATGTGTGAATCTCTTTTAACTAAATACTCCTTATATAGGTTCTCAAATATAGTATAACCTTCGCAAACCTTTTTTGTGAATGTCCTCAAAATGTGCAAGCCTCCTTTAACTAAACATTTCTGACATATGTTTGGAAATATGTTACGACTTTTGCAAATAGTTTTTGCGAATGTCCCCAAAATGTGTGGACCTTCTTTAACTAAATACTCCTAACGTAGGTTTGCAAATATAGTATGACTTTTTCAAATGTTTGACATTTGTCGATGTACGTCTAGACCTTATATGATTTTAGTAAAAGAAGGTTTGCACATTTTGGGACATTCACAAAAATGATTTGCGAATGTCATACTATATTTACATACGTATATCAGGAGAAATTAGTTAAAGGAGGTTCACTCATTTTGGGGACATTCGCAAAAATGAATTGCAAATGTCGTATTATATATGAAGAAGGGTAAAAATATCCAACAAAAGTTGGGCATATGAAATTTTGGACATGGGAAGGATTCTGGTAAATTATGAGTTATTTAGAAGAATGTGTTATTTTATAAAGACAACACAATCATTTTTTTTGTTTTAATTTTATAATATGAGGTAAAAATTGGGAACATGTATATGAGATTTTTCTTTCAAATTCAAGTTAGGGTATAGGACCTATGTGTTTGAATTCAAGATTCACATGATCCAATCTCAAGATTTAACAAAATTGTGTCCATACCAGAGTTTTTCTTGGAAAACATTTTTTTTAAGTATTTATACTCTACACTTCTCCGTTAAAATGCAGTAAAAAATGGAGTTTCATCTTCTTTTTTTTTAAAGTTCAAAGCTTCATTGAAAAAGACGTGTTAAAGAGATTTTTTGTTGACTATGGATCTGACTAAAATCTTATATGAAATCGTAGTGTTGGTAATGATTTGATTACTTGTTTTATTAGATCGAATAAAAATAGATAAAATCAAGGAAAAGCTTTAAATGAGAATGGGCATGAATTTCTAAATTCTCAGTCTTTACTCGTCGTGAAAGCTTTCAGAGAAAAGGAGGTATGAAAGGATTTACGCATAAAAAGTGGTAGATGGTGAAAAAAAAAACTGAGAGCATGACACATTCTCACAATGATGATTTGATGTTTGTTTATGTTAGGGTTCCCTGGTCAAAACTTTCTCATGTAAGTTGCATGAAACAAACAAAGCTGAAGTCACTTGTCCGATCTTGACTTGGATCTCGTCAAGTGCAACATGGATTAGGATACCTTTACCGGAATCTGACAATATGGGTCAAATCGGGCTCAAACCAAAGTGAAGACCGTGGCTGATTTGCATATAGCCCTAGTTCAATGTAGCCCATTAACATGGGTTTGATAAGTGGGATAGATCCAGTGTTCGGGGCCTAACACTTATAAAGTGTAATGCCACTGGGGGTGTCAACGGGTCGGGTTTGACCCAGGCCCGACCCGTACCAAACCCTATTGGGTCAAGGTTTGGTGATAAATAAGAAGACCCGATTAGAATCTGGGTCAGACCTGAAGGGCCCGATTAATACATGGAAGCCGGGTATGGTTTGTGAAATTTTATACCAGACTCGGGCCTGACCCAAGTTTCGACTAAGATCTGCAATTTTTCAATGTAAAATTGATAAAAAATATTATTTTACTGGGTATGGTCCGGGTCTGGTTCATGTATTCTTTATAGAATTCGGGTATGGTTTTTCTTATGGTGGGGTTCAATTAGACTCGGGCCTGGACTCGGTACCATAATCTCAAATCTGTTTTGATTCTGGTTCTACCTGGGTCTGAACTAAACCCGACCCATTGACACCCCTAGTTGCCACCTAGTGGATCCCCTTCTATTAAAAAGAGGGGTCCTACGGCGCCTCTTAAAAGGGCTGAACACTTATATAAGTGAAGTGTTCACCCAAGATCACGCTCCGTTTGATAAGCCTGCTTGACCCAACTAACTACTTAAATAGCTTGAAGTTGTAATGATTTCTTGAACTGGATCCTATGAGGATCCAACTCTCGAAAGGTTCTCATTTTGTTTTATATTTTTATAAAGGCGCCTAATCCAACTCCGAGACCCAATTAGGCTAGCATGATTAAGTGGGACTGACATAGGGGTGTCAATGGGTCGGTTTTGACCTGAACTTGACTTGTACCAAACCCTATAGGGTCAGGGTTTGGTGATAAATAAGAAGGTCTGATTAGAATCCGAGCCGGAACTGAAGGGTCCACTTAATATATGGATCGGGGTATGGTTTTTTAATGCAAAAAAAGATAAAAGAATATTATTTTACCAGGTAAGGGCTGGGTCTGGTTCATGTAATCCTTATAGGATCCAGTATGGTTTCTCTTATAGTGGGTCCTATTGGTACTAGGTCTGGGTCTGATTCTGGTTCCACCTGAGTCCGAAATAAACCCGACCCGTTGACACCCCGCAACATGGCCTTGTAGGTGGTGGTGGTCTTAAAAACACCTAAAATAAGGTTCAGTTTCATTTGAATATCATCCTTACTAGGCCATATCCAACGAAAATGAGTCAGATTCGGAGTAAATGTGGCATAATGAAATTAAAGAAATGCCAAAATTCTATGTAGGATCATTTACCAAAAAGCTATAGACTTGCGACTTCAAAAGTTTTTCAGATAATGGGACACGAGGGACACGAAATGTTTCAATATTTTAATAAATAAAAATCAGTTTTTGATATTTTAATTATAAATTTATATTTTTATTAAAAATACCAAAAAGTATTAAAAAATAGTAAATACTCTCTCTCTCTCTCTCGTAGGACAAAAAGTAATGTTGGTGCAGCTGCAGCAGTGATGCTCTACCAAATGGAGCGTTATGATGGTGGGTTTCAAAGAAACCAGCAACGGTAGAAAAGAGAGTGAGAGTGTGTGTGTAAGGGTGCAGATGAGTGTCGTAGGATCGGAACTCTGAAGGTTTATATTGATAACTTTTCCTTATAAGACTTGACCCCCTACTGAAACGGAACTGTCCCCTAAAAACTTCTCGACAGTCACACAAGTGGGAACAAAACGTTGGAAAAAGGGTTTTGGTTTGTTGTAGAACAGATCAGTTTCAAAACAGACCTATGAGTTCTCAAACCGTGATTAATCAAGAAAACCATTATAGTGATTAATTTGCAAAATCATGAATTGACATTTTAATTATGCAATGAAAATTAGATTGAACAATATGTTAAGCTTGGAGACATATACCCATCGAACAGAGAGAGAGAGAGAGAGAGAGAGAGAGGCGTCTCACATCCTTTGCATTTAATGGCTAAACAAAACAAACCATTTAACCTGGAAATTAACATAGAGGAACATGAAGACAAGCATCGGGATCACATGACGTATCGACTGTAGATGCAAAAGATTACATTCAGTTATCCTTCTCATGGGAGTGATCTTCTTCGTTCCATCTCCTCATGAGTTCCACAAGTTCTGTATGTGACACCCCTCCTGATTCAACTGCTCTCCTTGCCTTCTCTTTGATGCTTTTGGTACTCTCTCTTAGTTGTCTGTCAGCCATCCACCCCTTCACACGCTCACCTATCTCCTCCCCTTTCACCAACTCTTCTCCCCTTCTCCAACTCCTCACCCACACCCCACACCCACTCTTCTCCACAACCGTGGCATTGAGCATTTGGTCCCCGCTCAAGGGCCAAGCGAATATGGGCACCCCATGCCACATTGCCTCCATGATTGAGTTCCACCCACAATGATTTATGAACCCACCAACTGCAGGGTGAGCCAAAACTCCCTCTTGCTCAACCCACTTATTCACAACCATGCCCCTTCCCTTCACCCTCGCAAGAAACTCTGCGGGCAACAATTCCTCCACTCCATGTGCATCCTCTTCCCTATCAACATCCTTTGTCTTGATCACCCACAAAAAATTGCATCCAGACCTCTCTAAACCGATTGCCAACTCCATGTTCTGATCCGGGCTCAACGCATTACGGCTACCAAAGCTAACATAAACCACAGATTGTTCCTGCTGCCCCACCAACCATTTTAGTACATGATCACCGTCAGGCATGGCTTCATGGTGGCTTATTAATGGTCCTATGGGGAATACCCTTGGCAACCCTGCAACCACTGCGCCATCGTTGAGGGCCTGCACCGTCGCATCCTCGATTGTGTACAGTGTGTTGGCTAAGATCCCAGCTGCCTTCAAGAGTGACCTTCCATTGTCTATGAATTGGTTAGTGAAGAGGTTGTTGGGATCTCTGAGAATTGGGTCCAAGCAGTAGCCAGGAAACGAAGCAATGCCGGTTATCTGCAACTCCGCTGCGGTGCTAGCAATGGCTGGGAAGCAGGCTACTAGTGCAAGCATGGTGGCAGAGGAGGTGAAAAAGATGTAGTTGGGGATCGAAAGGGATAAAGCGACGTCGGATGTGCATGATGCCAAGGCAATGTCAGAGATCAGGGTGGAAAACGGGCCGGCGTTTGCAAGGAGAGAGCAGAGCATAGCAGAGGATTGGCGGATTGATTCAGTTTGTAGAGCAAAGGGATTGGATGGCTTGTCTGTGTGGACGGGCAAGGGGTGGAATGGCAGAGGATGGATGCCGGGGTTCGATGAGAGGAAGGCGGCGATTCGATCGAATTCAGCAGCAGTGACTGTGGGGAGGGTGGTGATGAAGGTGACATGGATGCCGTGACTGGAAAGGACAGAGGCAAGGCGAATGAAAGGCGAGAGATGACCCATGCCAGCACTAGGTAGGATAGCAACGCGAGCGCTTTTAGTTTGGGCAGCCATTCGGAGTAGCAGAGACGGTTGCTGTGATGGTGCAGTAACAAAAGACACCAACAAATATGAAAATGAAGCGTGAGATAGTGGCAAAGGTTGAAGGAGAGCCATCTCTAATATAAGAGAGAGAGAGAAGAGGAAGTGGTTGGTTAGTAACGGATGGGGTTGGTCAGGCGTGCCTTTCGTAGCCACCATTCTTAGAACTGGCACAACTTACAAAACTCATTTAATCGGCAAAGCCAAGCAGGTTATATGCCCCCCCGGAACAGGGTATCTCATGCTCGGGGTCCCAAAAAGCACTACCATCTCGTATCCCCATGTTTGTCAGCATTAATTAACATTGGAGTTTGATGCGATTGCAAAGACTTAATTACCCTTTTCTCCATTGGTGCCAAAAAAATAATGATTGTAGAAAAAAAGTGATTGTAAAGACTTAAGTGCCCCGAAGATGATTATTTAAGACTCAGTCTCTGCACTGCAGGATTATCCGATAAAAAAATCTCTCCTGGAGGAGGCCATGAACATCAACCCTCTCACTCTCTCTCTCCTTTCTCTTTCTGCTTCTGTGCATATCCAACAGAAGATCCTACATTGCTCCATCAAACACTGACTGACCTGCACATTGACTGTTGTGGAGCTTGATTCAGAGTTTTTACCCTTACAGGAGAAGGGTTTGGGGGCTCTTCCTAGCGTGGGTAACATCATTCAACTAAATGAGTTGTGGATCCTGATTCAGAGTTTTTACCCTTACAGGAGACGGGTCTGGGGGTTCCTCCCAGTGTGGGTAACATCATTCAACTTGAAGAGTTGTGGAGCCTGATCCAGAGTTTTTACCCTTACAGAAGAGGGGTCTGAGGGCTCCTCCCAGCGTGGATAGCATTATTCAACTTGATGAGTTGTGAAGCCTGATTCAGAGTTTTTGCCCTTACAAGAGGGGGGTTTAGGGGCTCCTCCCTAGCGTGTGTAGCATAGTTTTTGCCCTTACAGGAGGGGGGTTTGGGGGCTCTTCCTAGAGTGGGTAACATCATTCAACTTGATGAGATGTGGAGCCTGATTCAGAGTTTTTTCCCTTATAGGAGGGGGGTTCGGGGGATCCTCCTAGCGTGAGTAGCATAGTTTTTTCCCATACAGGAGGGGGGTTTGGGGGCTCTTCCCAGCATTGGTAGCATCATTCAACTTGATGCACTGCAGGATTATCCAAGAAAGGAATCCCCCCTGAAGAAGACCATGAACATCAACCCTCTCTCTCTCCCTTCTCTTTCAACTTATGTGCACATCTAGCAGAAAATCTTACACTGCTCCATCAAGCATCGACTGCCCTGCAAACTGACTGTAGCATGGTTCAACTTGATGAGTTGTGGAGCCTGATTCAAAGATTTTGCCCTTACAGGAGGGGGGTTTAGGGGCTTCCCCCGACGCAATAAAGTGTTTTGTTTAATCATGGTGCGCATGTTTCCTTCGGTTGTTTCTTGCTAAAGGTTTTTGTAACACCCTTTCTTACGATTTTTTTTTTCTGGTTTGAAGATGGTGACTTCTGAAAGTTACCGTTCAATTTCAGGAAATGAACCTATTACAGAACCAGAAATTCTGTAATCAGTTTCGGTTTTCAACAGATTTCAAATATCAAATGAGTTTATAAAGTTATAAAAATTTCCAAATATAAACTAGCCAAGTAAAGAAAGAAAATCCTTTTTACAGATTTGAAAAATGATCTCCCGTTGGGGAGGTAGTGTATTTCATGAGTCACTATAGCGATTTATGGTATTGTTCAATAAATCATTATGTGTAAATCGCTATTGTAACTTATAGTATTTTCAATAAATCGATGTGCTAGTAAATCGCTACCTGAATTAGGACCAACTTGTTCGGGGCATATCTCCCTAACCGGAGATTGAATTTCAAATCCGTAAAAAGTGATGTCTTTATTATTGAGTCTAGCTTATTTATGTCAATTTTTAAATTTTTTTTATGGTCATTTGTTTTCACATTTTGATTAAAAACCAGACCCCTATTATTCTGTATTATTTAAGTTGCACATATTTTTAGTTCATTTTGCGAGAGTCATATCTCCCCAATGAAATATCATTTTCCAAATCTGTAAAAAGGGTTTTCTTTCTTTATGTGTCTAGTTTATATCTGAATTTTTTTATAACTGTTTATACATATTTGATATTTTACATTTGTTAAAATTCAGAACTGGTTACAGATTAATCTTATTTAACCATGATTAAACAAATAGTTCTCGTTTTTTATATATTTGAAATATCAAATAAATATATAAAGTTATAAAATTTCCAGATATAAACTAGACAAATAAAGCAAAAAAACCCTTTTTATAGATTTGAAAAATGATCTCTTGTTGAGGAGATATGACTCTTGCAAAATGAACTAAAAACATGAGTAACTCAAACGATATAGAGTTTGACAGGGTCTTGGTTTTCAACCAAAAATAGGTATGAAATTACTATAAAAATTGCTGAAAATTGATAAAAATAAACTAGACTTTATAACGAAGATGTTGCTTTTTACGGATAGGAAATCCGATCTCCGATTAAGGAGATACGTCCCCGACAAGTTGGTCTTGATTCAAATAGCGATTTACGTGTGACGGCTTACTGAATAACACTACAAATCGTTATTCAGTAAGCCGTCACACGTAAATCGCTATTTGAATAAAGACCAAGTTGTCGGGGGCGTATCTCCCTAACCAGAGATCGGATTTCAAATCCGTAAAAAACGGTGTCTTTCTTATTGAGTCTAGTTTATTTCTGTCAATTTTCACCAATTTTTATGGTCATTTGTTTTCCCATTTTGATTAAAACCCAGACCCCTATTATTCTGCATTATTTAAGTTGCACATATTTTTAGTTCATTTTGCGAGAATCATATCTCCCGAATGAAATATCATTTTTCAAATCTCTAAAAAGGGTTTTCTTTCTTTATTTGTCTAGTTTATATTTGAAAATTTTTATAACTGTTTATACATGTTTGATATTTTAAATTTGTTAAAATTTAGAACTGGTTAGAAATTAATCTTATTTAACAATTATTAAACAAAATAGTTCTTGTTTTTTATATATTTGAAAGATTAAATAAATATATAAAGTTATAAAAATTTTCAGATATAAACTAGACAAATAAAGAAAAAAACCCTTTTTACAGATTTGAAAAATGATCTCTCATTGGGGAGATATGACTCTTGCAAAATGAACTAAAAACATGAGTAACTCAAATGATATAGAGTTTGAAAGAAACTTGGTTTTCGACCAAAAATAGGTATGAAATTACAATAAAAATTACTGAAAATTGACAGAAATAAACTAGACTTAATAACGAAGATGCCACATTTTACGGATCGGAAATCCGATCTCCGGTTAGGGAGATACAGCCCCGACAAGTTGGTCTTGATTCAAATAGCGATTTACGCGTGACGGCTTACTGAATAACACTATAAATCGCTATTCAGTAAGCCCTCACGCATAAATCGCTATTTGAATGAAGACCAACTTGTCAGGGGCGTATCTCCCTAACCGGAGCTCGGATTTCAAATCCGTAAAAAACAATGTCTTTCTTGTTGAGTCTAGTTTTTTCCTATCAATTTTCAATAATTTTTACGGTCATTTGTTTTACGATTTTGATAAAAAACCAGACCCTTATTATTCTGCATTATTTAAGTTGCATATATTTTTAATTTATTTTGCGAGAGCCATATCTCCCCAATCAAATATCATTTTCCAAATCTGTCAAAAGGGTTTTACTTCTTTAAGTGTCTAGTTTATATCTAAATTTTTTATAACTGTTTATATATATTTGATATTTTAAATTTGTTAAATTTCAATACTGGTTACAGATTAATCTTATTTAACCATGATTAAACAAAGTAGTTCTGGTTTTTTATATATTTGAAATATAAATAAATATATAAAGTTATAAAATTTCTAGATATAAACTAGACAAATAAAGCAAAAAAACCCTTTTTATAGATTTGAAAAATGATCTCTTGTTGAGAAGATATGACTCTTGCAAAATGAACTAAAAACATGAGTAACTCAAACGATATAGAGTTTGACAGGGTTTTGGTTTTCGACCAAAAATAGGTATGAAATTACTATAAAAATTGCTGAAAATTGATAAAAATAAACTAGACTTTATAACGAAGATGCTGCTTTTTACGGATCGAAAATCCGATCTCCGATTAAGGAGATACGTCCCCGACAAGTTGGTCTTGATTCAAATAGCGATTTACGTGTGACGGCTTACTGAATAACACTACAAATCGTTATTCAGTAAGCCGTCACACGTAAATCGCTATTTGAATAAAGACCAAGTTGTCGGGGGCGTATCTCCCTAACCAGAGATCGGATTTCAAATCCGTAAAAGCGGTGTCTTTCTTATTGAGTCTAGTTTATTTCTGTCAATTTTCAGCAATTTTTATGGTCATTTGTTTTCCCATTTTGATTAAAAACCAGACCCCTATTATTCTGCATTATTTAAGTTGCATATATTTTTAGTTCATTTTGCGAGAATCATATCTCCCAAATGAAATATTATTTTCCAAATCTCTAAAAAGGGTTTTCTTTCTTTATTTGTCTAGTTTATATCTGAAAATTTTTATAACTGTTTATACATGTTTGATATTTTAAATTTGTTAAAATTTAGAACTGGTTAGAAATTAATCTTATTTAACAATTATTAAACAAAATAGTTTTGGTTTTTGATATATTTGAAAAATCAAATGAATATATAAAGTTATAAAAATTTTCAGTTATAAACTAGACAAATTATGCAAAAAAACCCTTTTTACAGATTTGAAAAATGATCTCTCATTGAGGAGATATGACTCTTGCAAAATTAAACTAAAAACATGAGTAACTCAAATGATATAGAGTTGAAAGGAACTTGGTTTTCGACCAAAAATAGGTATGAAATTACTATAAAAATTATTGAAAATTGACAGAAATAAACTAGACTCAATAACGAAGATGCCACATTTTACGGATCGAAAATCCGATCTCCGGTTAGGGAGATACACCCCCGACAAGTTGGTCTTGATTCAAATAGCGATTTACGCGTGACGGCTTACTGAATAACACTATAAATCGCTATTCAGTAAGCCCTCACGCATAAATCGCTATTTGAATGAAGACCAACTTGTCGGGGGCGTATCTCCCTAACCGGAGCTCAGATTTCAAATTCGTAAAAAACAATAACTTTCTTATTGAGTCTAGTTTTTTCTTATCAATTTTCAGTAATTTTTACGGTCATTTGTTTTACCATTTTGATAAAAAACCAGACCCCTATTATTCTGCATTATTTAAGTTGCATATATTTTTAGTTTATTTTGCGAGAGCCATATCTCCCCAATCAGATATCATTTTCCAAATCTGTAAAAAAGGTTTTATTTCTTTATGTGTCTAGTTTATATCTGAAAATTTTTATAATTGTTTATATATATTTGATATTTTAAATTTATTAAAATTCAGGACTCGTTACAGATTAATCTTATTTAACCATGATTAAACAAATTAGTTCAGGTTTTTTATATATTTGAAATATCAAATAAATATATAAAGTTATAAAAATTTCCAGGAATAAAGTAGACAAATAAAGCAAAATAACCCTTTTTACAGATTTGACAAATGATTTTCCGTTGGGGAGATATGACTCTTGCAAAATGAACTAAAACATGAGTAACTCAAACGCTATAAAGTATGATAGGGTCTTGGTTTTCGACCAAAAATCGGTATGAAATTACTAAAAAAATTGTTTAAAATTGACAGAAATAAACTAGACTCAATAACGAAGATGTCGTTTTTTACGGATCGAAAATCTGATCTTTGGTTAGGGAGATACGCCCCTGATAAGTTGGTCTTGATTCAAATAGCGATTTACGCATGATGGCTTACTGAATAATACTATAAATCGCTATTCAGTAAGCCGTCACACATAAATCGCTATTTGAATAAAGACCAATTTGTCGGAGGCGTATCTCCCTAACCGGAGCTCGAATTTTAAATCCGTAAAAAGCGGTGTCTTTCTTATTGAGTCTAGTTTATTTATGTCAATTTTTAGCATTTTTTATTGTCATTTGTTTTCCCATTTTGATTAAAAACCAGACCTTTATTATTCTGTATTATTTAAGTTGCATATATTTTTAGTTCATTTTGCGAGAGTCATATCTCCCAAATGAAATATCATTTTTCAAATCTGTAAAAAGAGTTTTCTTTCTTAATGTGTCTAGTTTTATCTGAATTTTTTTTATAACTGTTTATACATATTTGATATTTTAAATTTGTTAAAATTCAGAACTGGTTAGAAATTAATCTTATTTAATAATGATTAAACAAAATAGTTCTGTTTTTTTATATATTTTAAAAATCAAATAAATATATAAAATTATAAAAATTTTCAGATATAAACTAGACAAATAAAGCAAAAAAACCCTTTTTAATGATTTGAAAAATGATCTTTCATTGGGGAGATATGACTCTTGCAAAATGAACTAAAAACATGAGTAACTCAAACGATATAGAGTTTGAAAGGAACTTGGTTTTTGACCCAAAATAGGTATGAAATTACTTGAAAAATTGCTGAAAACTGACACAAATAAACTAGACTCAATAACGAAGATGCTGTTTTTTACGGATCGGAAATCTGATCTCCGGTTAGAGAGATACGCCCCCGACAAGTTGGTCTTGATTCAAATAACGATTTACGCGTGACGACTTACTGAATAACACAACAAATCGCTATTCAGTAAGCCGTCACGCATAAATCGCTATTTGAATAAAGACCAACCTGTCGGGGGCGTATCTCCCTAACCGGAGCTTGGATTTCAAATCCGTAAAAAGCGGTGTCTTTCTTATTGAGCCTAGTTTTTTCCTATCAATTTTTAGCAATTTTTATGGTTATTTGTTTTCCCATTTTGATTAAAAACCAGACCCTTTTTATTCTGCATTATTTAAGTTGCACATATTTTTAGTTCATTTTGCGAGAGTCATATCTCCTCAATCAAATATCATTTTCCAAATCTATAAAAAGGGTTTTCTTTCTTTATGTGTCTAGTTTATATCTGGAATTTTTTATAACTGTTTATATATATTTGATATTTTAAATTTGTTAAAATTCAGGACTGGTTGCAGATTAATCTTATTTAACCATGATTAAACAAATTAGTTCAGGTTTTTTATATATTTGAAATATCAAATAAATATATAAAATTATAAAAATTTCCAGATATAAACTAAACAAATAAAGCAAAAAAACCCTTTTTACAGTTTTGAAAAATAATCTCTCGTTGGAGAGATATGACTCTTGCAATATGAACTAAAACCATGAGCAACTCAAACGATATAGAGTTTGAAAGGAACATGGTTTTCCACAAAAAATAGGTATGAAATTACTATAAAAATTGCTGACAATTGACAGAAATAAACTAAACTCAATAACGAAGATGCCGCTTTTTACGGATCAGAAATCCGATCTCCGGTTAAGGAGATACACCCCCGACAAGTTGATCTTGATTCAAATAGCGATTTACGCGTGACGG
The DNA here is from genome assembly GCF_984573655.1 of Nuphar pumila. Taxonomy (NCBI): domain Eukaryota; kingdom Viridiplantae; phylum Streptophyta; class Magnoliopsida; order Nymphaeales; family Nymphaeaceae; genus Nuphar; species Nuphar pumila. Next base: position 55,018,603 of record NC_143253.1, on the reverse strand, counting down.
CTTCCAGAATAGCACTACAAATCGCTATTCAGTAAGCCGTCACACATAAATCGCTATTTGAATAAAGACTAACTTGTCGGGAGTGTATCTCTCTAACCAGAGCTCGGATTTCAAATCCGTAAAAAACGGTGTCTTTCTTATTGAGTCTAGTTTATTCCTGTCAATTTTCAGCAATTTTTTTGGTCATTTGTTTTCCCATTTTGATTAAAAATCAAACATCTATTATTCTGCATTATTTAAGTTGCACATATTTTTAGTTCATTTTGCGAGAGTCATATCTCCCCAATGAAATATCATTTTCCAAATCTGTAAAAAGGGTTTTCTTTCTTTATATGTCTAGTTTATATCTAAAATTTTTATAACTGTTTATATATATTTGATATTTTAAATTTGTTAAATTTCAATACTGGTTACAGATTAATCTTATTTAACCATGATTAAACAAAATAGTTTTGGTTTTTTGTATATTTGAAATACAAATAAATATATAAAGTTATAAAAATTTTCAGATATAAACTAGATAAATAAAGCAAAATAACCCTTTTTACAGATTTGACAAATGATCTTCCGTTGGAGAGATATGACTCTTGCAAAATGAACTAAAACATGAGTAACTCAAACGATATAAAGTATGATAGGGTCTTAATTTTTGACCAAAAATAGGTATAAAATTACTATAAAAATTGTTTAAAATTGACAGAAATAAACTAGACTCGATAACGAAGATGCCGCTTTTTACGGATCGAAAATCTGATCTCCGGTTAGGGAGATACACCCCCGACAAGTTGGTCTTGATTTAAATAGCAATTTATGCATGATGACTTACTGAATAACACTACAAATCGCTATTCAGTAAGCCGTCACACATAAATCGCTATTTGAATCAAGACCAACTTGTCGGAGGCGTATCTCCCTAACCGGAGCTCGAATTTTAAATCCGTAAAAAACTGTGTCTTTCTTATTGAATCTAGTTTATTTATGTCAATTTTTAGCATTTTTTATTGTCATTTGTTTTCCCATTTTGATTAAAAACCAGACCTTTATTATTCTGTATTATTTAAGTTGCATATATTTTTAATTCATTTTGCGAGAGTCATATCTCCCCAATGAAATATCATTTTCCAAATCTATAAGAAGGGTTTTCTTTCTTTATGTGTCTAGTTTTTATCTGAAAATTTTTATAACTGTTTATACATATTTGATATTTTAAATTTGTTAAAATTCAGAACTGGTTAGAAATTAATCTTATTTAACAATGATTAAACAAAATAGTTCTGGTTTTTTATATATTCGAAAAATCAAATAAATATATAAAGTTATAAAAATTTTCAGATATAAACTAGACAAATAAAGCAAAAAAACCATTTTTACAGATTTGAAAAATGATCTTTCATTGGGGAGATATAACTCTTGCAAAATGAACTAAAACATGAGTAACTCAAATGATATAGAGTTTGAAAGGAACTTGGTTTTCGACCAAAAATAGGTATGAAATTACTATAAAAATTACTGAAATTTGACAAAAATAAACTAGACTCAATAACGAAGATGCCGCATTTTACGGATCAGAAATCCGATCTCGGGTTAGGGAGATACGCGCCCGACAAGTTGGTCTTGATTCAAATAGCGATTTACACGTGACGGCTTACTGAATAACACTACAAATCGCTATTCAGCAAGCCGTCACGCATAAATCGCTACTTGGATGAAGACCAACTTGTCGGGGGCGTATCTTCGTATCCGGAGCTCGGGGGCGTATCTCCTTAACCAAACCAGTGTCTTTCTTATTGAGTCTAGTTTTTTTCTATCAATTTTCAGTAATTTTTATGGTTATTTGTTTTCACATTTTGATTAAAAACCAGACCCCTATTATTCTGCATTATTTAAGTTGCATATATTTTTAGTTTATTTTGCGAGAGCTATATCTCCCCAATGAAAAATCATTTTCCAAATCTGTAAAAAGGGTTTTATTTCTTTATGTGTCTAGTTTATATCTGAAAATTTTTATAACTGTATATATATATTTGATATTTTAAATTTGTTAAAATTGAGGACTGGTTACACATTAATCTTATTTAACCATGATTAAACAAATTAGTTCAGGTTTTTTATATATTTGAAATATCAAATAAATATATAAAGTTATAAAAATTTCCAGATATAAACTAGACAAATAAAGCAAAATAACCCTTTTTACAGATTTGACAAATGATTTTCCGTTGGGGCGATATGATTCTTGCAAAACCAACTAAAACATGAGTAACTCAAACGCTATAAAGAATGATAGGGTCTTGGTTTTCGACCAAAAATAGGTATGAAATTACTAAAAAGATTGTTTCAAATTGACAGAAATAAACTAGACTCAATAAAGAAGATGCTGCTTTTTACGGATCGAAAATCTGATCTCCGGTTAGGGAGATACGCCCCCGACAAGTTGGTCTTGATTAAAATAGCGATTTACGCGTGACGACTTACTGAATAATACTACAAATCGCTATTCAGTAAGCCGTCACACATAAATCGCTATTTGAATCAAGACCAACTTGTCGGAGGCGTATCTCCCTAACCGGAGCTCGAATTTTAAATCCGTAAAAAACTATGTCTTTCTTATTGAATCTAGTTTATTTATGTCAATTTTTAGCATTTTTTATTGTCATTTGTTTTCCCATTTTGATTAAAAACCAGACCTTTATTATTCTGTATTATTTAAGTTGCATATATTTTTAGTTCATTTTGCGAGAGTCATATCTCCCCTATGAAATATCATTTTCCAAATCTGTAAAAAGGGTTTTCTTTCTTAATGTGTCTAGTTTATATCTGAATTTTGTTATAACTGTTTATACATATTTGATATTTTAAATTTGTTAAAATTCAGAACTGGTTAGAAATTAATCTTATTTAACAATGATTAAACAAAATAGTTTTGGTATTTTATATATTTGAAAAATCAAATAAATATATAAAGTTATAAAATTTTTCAGATATAAACTAGACAAATAAAGCAAAAAAACTCTTTTTATAGATTTGAAAAATGATCTTTCATTGAGGAGATATGACTATTGCAAAATGTACTAAAAACATGAGTAACTCAAAGGATATAGAGTTTGAAAGGAACTTGGTTTTCGACCAAAAGTAGGTATGAAATTACTATAAAAATTGCTGAAAATTGACAGAAATAAACTAGACTCAATAACAAAGATGCCACTTTTTACGGATTGGAAATCCGATCTCCAGTTAGAGAGATACGCCCCAGACAAGTTGGTCTTGATTCAAATAACGATTTACGCGTGATGACTTACTGAATAACAATACAAATCGCTATTCAATAAGCCATCACACATACATCGCTATTTGAATGAAGACCAACCTGTCAGGGGCGTATCTCTCTAATCAAAGCTCGGATTTCAAATTCGTAAAAAGCGGTGTCTTTCTTATTGAGCCTAGTTTTTTTCTATCAATTTTCAGCAATTTTTATGGTCATTTGTTTTCCCATTTTGATTAAAAACCAAACCCTTATTATTCTACATTTTTTAAGTTGCACATATTTTTAGTTCATTTTGCGAGAGTCATATCTCCTCCATCAAATATCATTTTCCAAATCTGTAAAAAGGGTTTTCTTTTTTTATGTGTCTAGTTTATATCTGGAAATTTTTATAACCGTTTATATATATTTGATATTTTAAATTTGTTAAAATTCAGGACTGGTTACAAATTAATCTTATTTAACCATGATTAAACAAATTATTTCAGGTTTTTTATATATTTGAAATATCAAATAAATATATAAAATTATAAAAATTTCCAGATATAAACTAGACAAATAAAGCAAAAAACCCTTTTTACAGATTTGAAAAATAATCTCTCGTTGGAGAGATATGAGTCTTGCAATACGAATTAAAACCATGAGCAACTCAAACGATATAGAGTTTGAAAGGAACTTGGTTTTTGACCAAAAATAGGTATGAACTTACTATAAAAATTGCTGATAATTGACAGAAATAAACTAGACTCAATAACGAAGTTACCGCTTTTTACGGATCAGAAATCCGATCTCCGGTTAGGGAGATACGCCCCCGACAAGTTGGTTCTAATTTAAATAGCGATTTACGCGTGACGGCTTACTGAATAATACTACAAATCGCTATTCAGTAAGCCGTCACACATAAATCGCTATTTGAATTAAGACCAACTTGTCGGAGGCGTATCTCCCTAACCGAAGCTCGAATTTTAAATCCGTAAAAGGCGGTGTCTTTTTTATTGAGTCTAGTTTATTTATTTCAATTTTTAGCATTTTTTATGGTCATTTGTTTTCCCATTTTGATTAAAAACCAGACCTTTATTATTCTGTATTATTTAAGTTGCATATATTTTTAGTTCATTTTGCGAGAGTCATATCTTCCCAATGAAATATCATTTTCCAAATTTGTAAAAAGGGTTTTTTTTGTTTATATGTCTAGTTTATATTTAAATTTTTTATAACTATTTATATATATTTGATATTTTAAATTTGTTAAATTTCAATACTGGTTACAGATTAATCTTATTTAACCATGATTAAACAAAGTAGTTCTGTTTTTTTATATATTTGAAATACAAATAAATATATAAAGTTATAAAAATTTTCAGATATAAACTAGACAAATAAAGCAAAATAACCCTTTTTATAGATTTGACAAATGATCTTCTGTTGGGGAGATATGACTCTTGCAAAATGAACTAAAACATGAGTAACTCAAACAATATAAAATATGATAGGGTATTGATTTTTTACCAAAAATAGGTATGAAATTACTATAAAAATTGTTTAAAATTGACAGAAATAAACTAGACTCAATAACGAAGATGCCGCTTTTTACGGATCGAAAATTTGATCTCCGGTTAGGGAGATACGCCCTCGACAAGTTGGTCTTGATTCAAATAGCGATTTACGCATGACGGCTTACTGAATAACACTACAAATCGCTATTCAGTAAGTCGTCACGCGTAAATCGCTATTTGAATCAAGAACAACTTGTCGGAGGCGTATCTCCCTAATCGGAGCTTAGATTTTAAATCTGTAAAAAGCGGTAACTTTCTTATTGAGTCTAGTTTATTTATGACAATTTTCAGTATTTTTTATGGTCATTTGTTTTCCCATTTTGATTAGAAACCAGACCTTTATTATTCTGTATTATTTAAGTTGCACATATTTTTAAATCATTTTGCGAGAGTCATATCTCCCAAATGAAATATCATTTTCCAAATCTGTAAAAAGGGTTTTCTTTCTTAATATGTTTAATTTATATCTAAATTTTTTTATAATTGTTTATACATATTTGATATTTTAAATTTGTTAAAATTCAGAACTGGTTAAAGATTAATCTTATTTAACCATGATTAAACAAAATAGTTCTGGTTTTTTATATATTTGAAATATCAAATAAATATATAAAGTTATAAAATATTTCAGATATAAACTAGACAAATAAAATAAAAAAACCTTTTTTACAGATTTAAAAAATGATCTCTCGTTGGAGAGATATGACTGTTGCAAAATAAACTAAAAACATGAGTAACTCAAACGATATAGAGTTTGACAAGGTCTTGATTTTCGACCAAAAATAGGTATGAAATTACTATAAAAATTACTGAATTTTGACAAAAATAAACTAGACTTAATAACGAAGATGCTATTTTTTATGGATCAGAAATCCCATTTCTGGTTAGAGAGATACGCCCTCGACAAGTTGGTCTTAATTCAAATAGCGATTTACGCGTGACGGCTTACTGAATAACACTACCAATCGCTATTGAGTAAGCCGTCACGCGCAAATCACTATTTGAATGAAGACCAAGTTGTCGGGGGCGTATCTCCCTAACCGAAGATCAGATTTCAAATCCGTAAAAAGTGGTGTCTTTCTTATTGAGTCTAGTTTTTTTCTGTCAATTTTCAGAATTTTTTATGGTCATTTTTTTTCCCATTTTGATTAAAAACCAGACCTTTATTATTCTCTATTATTTAAGTTGCACATATTTTTAGTTCATTTTGCGAGAGTCATATGTCCCCAATGAAATATCATTTTCCAAATATTTAAAAAGGGTTTTCTTTCTTAATGTGTCTAGTTTATATCTAATTTTTTTTATAACTGTTTATACATATTTGATATTTTAAATTTGTCAAAATTCAGAACTGGTTATAGATTAATCTTATTTAACCATAATTAAACAAAATAGTTTTGGTTTTTTATATATTTAAAATATCAAATAAATATATAAAATTATAAAAATTTCTAGATATAAACTAGACAAATAAAGAAAAAAACCTATTTTACAGATTTGAAAAATGATCTCTCGTTGGGGAGATATGACTCTTGCAAAATGAACTAAAAACATGAGTAACTCAAACAATATAGAATTTGACAAAAACTTGGTTTTCGACCAAAAATAGGTATGAAATTACTATAAAATTTGCTGAAAATTGACAGAAATAAACTAGACTCAATAATGAAGATGCCGCTTTTTACGGATCAAAAATCTGATCTCCGATTTGGGAGATACGCCCCAGACAAGTTGGTCTTGATTCAAATAGCGATTTACGCGTGACGACTTACTGAATAATACTACAAATCGCTATTCAGTAAGCCGTCACACATAAATTGCTATTTGAATTAAGACCAACTTGTCGGAGGCGTATCTCCCTAACCGAAGCTCGAATTTTAAATCCGTAAAAAGCGGTATCTTTCTTATTGAGTCTAGTTTATTTATGTCAATTTTCAGTATTTTTTATGGTCATTTGTTTTCCCATTTTGATTAGAAACCAGACCTTTTTTATTCTGTATTATTTAAGTTGCACATATTTTTAAATCATTTTGCAAGAGTCATATCTCCCAAATGAAATATCATTTTCCAAATCTGTAAAAAGAGTTTTCTTTCTTAATGTGTCTAGTTTATATCTGAAAATTTTTATAACTATTTATACATATTTGATATTTTAAATTTGTTAAAATTCAGAACTGGTTAAAAATGAATCTTATTTAACAATGATTAAACAAAATAGTTCTGGTTTTTTATATATTTGAAAAATCAAATAAATATATAAAGTTATAAAAATTTTCAGTTATAAATTAGACAAATAAAGCAAAATACCCTTTTTTACAGATTTGAAAAATGATCTTCCGTTGAGGAGATATGACTATTGCAAAATGAACTAAAAACATGAGTAACTCAAACGATATAAAGTATGACAGCGTCTTAGTTTTCGACCAAAAATAGGTATAAAAATTACTATAAAAATTACTGAAAATTACAAAAAATAAACTAGACTCAATAACGAAGATGTCGCTTTTTACAGATTGGAAATACGATCTCTGGTTAGGAAGATACGCCCCCGACAAGTTGGTCTTAATTCAAATAGCGATTTACGCGTGACGACTTACTGAATAACACTACAATTCGCTATTCAGTAAGCCGTCACGCGTAAATCGCTATTTGAATCAAGACCACCTTGTCGGGGGTGTATCTCTCTAACCGGAGGTCGAATTTCAAATCCGTAAAAAGCGGTGTCTTTCTTATTGAGTCTATTTTATTTATGTTAACTTTCAGCAATTTTTATGGTCATTTGTTTTCCCATTTTGATTAAAAACCAGACCCCTATTATTTTGTATTATTTAAGTTGCACATATTTTTAGTTCATTTTGCGAGAGTCATATCTCCCCAATGAAATATCATTTTCCAAATCTGTAAAAAAAGGTTTTCTTTTTTTATGTGTTTAGTTTATATCTGAAAATTTTTATAACTGTTTATACATATTTGATATTTTAAATTTGTTAAAATTCAGAACTGGTTACAAATTAATCTTATTTAACCATGATTAAACAAAATAGTTCCAGTTTTTTATATATTTGAAATATCAAATAAATATATAAAGTTATAAAAATTTTCAGATATAAACTAGACAAATAAAGCAAAAAAACCTTTTTTACAAATTTGAAAAATGATGTCCCGTTGGGGAGATATGACTCTTGCAAAATAAACTAAAAACATGAGTAACTTAAACGATATAGAGTTTGATATGGTCTTGGTTTTCAACAAAAAAAAGGTATGAAATTATTATAAAAGTTAATGAAAATTGACACAAATAAACTAGACTCAATAACGAAGATGCTGCTTTTTACGGATCGGAAATCCGATCTCCGGTTAGGGAGATACGCCCCGACAAGTTGGTCTTGATTCATATAGCGATTTACGCGTGACGGCTTATTGAATAACATTATAAATCGCTATTCAGTAAGCCGTCACGCATAAATCACTATTTGAATCAAGACCAACTTGTCGGGGGCGTATCTCCCTAATCGGAGATTGGATTTTCAATCCTTAAAAAGCGACATCTTCGTTATTGAGTCTAGTTTATTTCTGCCAATTTTCAGCATTTTTTATGGTAATTTCATACCTATTTTTGGTCGAAAACCAAGACCCTGTCACACTTTATATCATTTTAGATACTCAGGTTTTTTGTTCGTTTTGCAAGAGTCATATGTCCCCAACGGGAGATCATTTTTCAAATCTGTAAAAGATTTTTTTTTCTTTATTTGTCTAGTTTATATCTGAAAATTTTTATAACTTTATATATTTATTTGATATTATAAATTTTTAAAAAACTGGAACTGTTTTGTTTAATCATGGTGAAATAAGATTAATCTGTAACCTGTCCCGAATTTTAACAAATTTAAAATATCAAATATGTATAAAAAGTTATAAAATTTTTTAGATATAAACTAGACAAATAAAAGAAGAAAACCTTTTTTGCAGATTTGGAGATTGATCTTTCGTTGGAGAGATATGACTCTTGCAAAATGAACTAAAAACCTATGCAACTCAAATAATGCAAAATAATAGGGGTTTGGTTTTTAATCAAAATGGGGAATGAAATGACCATAAAAATTATTGAAAATTGTCAGAAATAAACTAGACTCAATAAGAAAGACATCGTTTTTACGGATTTGAAATCTGATCTCTATAACAGGTTCATTTTCTGAAATTGAACAGTAACTTTCAGAAGTCACCATCTTTAAACCAGAAAAAAAGAACAGAAAAATCATGGAAAAGGGTGTTACGAAAGCCTTTAGCAAGAAACAACCAAAGGAAACATGAGCACCATGATTAAACAAAACACTTTATTGCACCGGGGGAAGCCCCCAAACCCCCCTCCTGTAGGGGCAAAATCTCTAAATCTGGCTCCACAACTTATTAAGTTGAACGATGCTACCCAGACCGGTGGGAGCCCCCAAACCCCCCTCCTGTAAGGGCAAAATCTCTGAATCTGGCTCTACAACTCATCAAGTTGAACCATGCTACAATCAGTGTGCAGGTCAGTCGATGCTTGCTGGAGCAGTGTAGGATCGTTTGCTGGATGTGCACAGAAGCAGAAAGAGAAGGGAGAGAGAGAGAGGGTTGATGTTCATGGCTTTCTTCAGGGGGGATTCCTTTCTCAGATAATCCTGCAGTGCAGGGACTTTCTGGATGGAGGACATGTTTGTTCTTTTTTTGAACCGTTTGTTTTCCTTTTTTTGAATGGACATTTTTGTCATTTTCTTAAACCATCGTTTTATGGCAAGAATAGCAAGAAAGGGTACTTAAGTCTTTGTAACAACACCAGAGTTCGATGTAAAGTTATGTCAACATACACGGGAATACGAGCCCCATGTGCGTAAATACGTGGCGCTCATTCATCCCCCTGAACACAGACGTGGGATTCAGTGAATCATCGGGAGAGAACATACACCACCCTCTCGATCCATGATTCCCTAGGATGTCAGAGGATCTATGTGGATCCTAGCTATGCATCTGGACAGTTAGGATTAGTCTACATCCAGATGAAAGTGTGGATTGATCTTAACTGTTGGCTGGACCGGTAGGATTGAATGTATTATGTATCCCATCATACTTCAGATGATGGGGGCATTAAGCTGGGAAGCTAAATTAATCATAAGACCTCTAATAAACAGAAGCCATGGATAACATTTTACTCTGCAATCTGCATTCAAACTCCAATTCAAGTAACTGCACGTACAATATCTCTCAGCGATAATAAATACAATCTAGCAAGGCCTCGGAGGTAACAGGATTTCAGAACATCGATTGAAATTAGATAAAAGGAAATTTCATTTTCTTGGAGGCACTCTTATAGATTGGTTGGCCCAAAAACAATCCTTGGAGTGAAAACGCCACCTTTGGGCAGGTTATCATGTTGTTCTAGCCGTGTCACAGGCTTATTTCTTTCATAGGCTAGTGCAGTGCGACGGTTCATGCTTACCGCCACAAGTCTTTTGGTCGCTCACTCACAACTAATTTATCATGAGCATAGAATGCTTCGTAAACCCTCAACGCATCAAGCTGCACAATTTGGTTAGCCTAACGGTCAAAGGCCATAGACCAACACCTTTTCATGTGCTGAATAATTTTATTGGCCCTGCACATCACCTCGTAAGCAGCTGCCTAGCGAAAGCTGATCAAGTGCATTTTCAAATATGTACTCTATATAGTGCATTCCGCTTAGTGTATAGCCGTCCCATACCAGCTATCACTTCTGAAAGGGGCACAAACTTGCCTTAGCCTTTCATGCTATGGAGCGTATTGCAAGTTCATGTGCACGCTACAACAAAGCCTATCATTAAAAGAACAAGACCTTGCGGACCCTAGTCTGAAGATCAATTGATGATTGAACACCATAACGAAGCGCACCACCCAGACTCATTCGTCTGTGCCTAGGCATTCATTTGCTTAGCCCCGAGTCACCATATTCGATTGGAATCACCTAATGTGATCCCTGAAAAAATTAGCCCTAACCCACACGTACCCTCGTGCATCCAACCGCCACGTGTGGGACACTGCAAGCCGAGAGGTTCTTAACCAAATCTCCAAAGGAAACATCTTCTGATCCGCTAGCACTGCTTAACCAAATAATGCTCCACGTTTGTGCTGTCACATAGCGATGCACTAATGGCGATGTTGAAGCCTATCGCGTGTTGTGCTACCACTGCACATCACCGATCAAACCAACTCATATTGCGCATTCCAACATTCAATGCATTTTTCACTTAGTAGAGCTCCACATTGCATATGCTCCATTCGAAAGCTCGGTCCGGAACATTCTCCTCCACCCAAACCATTGTTGTCCTCGACAATGCCGGTGCAGGTGAGAACACAGTCTTCACTGATGTGACAGTTTTTCTTTATACTTATCTTTGGTTTACTCTTTTTCTTTAGCCTACTCTACTTGTTATGGTTTACATCTACCATCACCACAACCTTTAACACATCAAGTCTCATTCGTTTAATGCATCTTCGATCACTTAGACAAAGGTATTCTACTTTATCAACATCGAACATTCTCTTCTCGTGAGACCTCAGTGCAGTCTCATACACAAACAAATCATCCTCGACTGCATGACAAACTTGCCATCTTTATGCCCATGGTTGGAGTGCCTTCCAACCCCAGAAAGGACAATTCCAAGCCTTTCGTAGTCCTCGCAGAGAAAGACGACCACCAATGCGTACCGCAGAAATATCAACTCCCTTAGGCACCAACTTATGGTTTTTCAATAGTCCAAACTAGTCCTCAAGTGGGGGGACACCATCTTGCGTATCACCCCTAAAGTAATCTTTCAAAGTATCTTCTTAGGCACTGGTCCTCACAAGGGCACCTTGGCCCAACGTTGCAACTCTCCTCCCAGAGCTAGCACACTGTAACTCTTATCTAGAGTCAGCAAAATGTTCTCACAATAACCGATGAGCCATGAACAACAACTTTTTTTGCACGCACAATTCATAGAGGATTTGCCAACTTCAAGGGACCAAAACAGTGAGCTTTCTGTTCAACATGGGCACCCTGCTAACCCACAATCTTAGGAGAGAATGTAGAAGTTTAGTTGAGTCTCTCATACCCAAAGGTGCAAATCCATCCAACTAAATTCAACATGCATTCTCTGCATGGACAAGGCAAACATCATGCTCCACCTGCGAGTTTAATGCACAACTGGTAGGATTTTTTGGCTTATTTACGTTCTTTTATCGAACTGAACAACAACCTTACACTTCTGCTTACCATGGTCAAGATGTCTCATACCATCCTGCTAACATCTTGCTTCTGTGCTCGGTCAACAATACTTCAGCTGCACAAATTTGCGTAACGAAGATAAACCATCAATATCCTCTTCAGTGTCGCACTCCATGAATAACAAGGTCTCCGTAAATCTTTCCGGTCTGAGTCCAATTTTTCATGAGCCTATTTCTTTCATAGGCCAGTGCGGCACGATGGTCCATCCTTACCACCGCAAGCCTTCCGGTCGCTCACTCGCAATGAATTTGTCACGAACATAGAATGCTTCGCAAACTTGCGTTGCACCAAGTTGCCCAATCTTGCCACCCTAACGGCCAAAGGCCATGTACCAACGCCTTTTCATGTGCTGAATCATTTCATTAGCCCTACAGACCACCTCGTGCGTAGCTGCCTAGCGAAAGCAAATCAAGCGTATTTCTAAATGCGTACTCTATGTAGTCCATGCCGCTTAGTGCATAGTCATCTCATACTAGCTATCACTTCAAAAAGGAGCACAAACTTGCCTTATCCTTGTGTGTCATGGAGCGTATTGCAAGTCCATGCACACGCTACAACAAAATCTCACTACTGAAGGAACAAGACCTTGCGGCCCCAGTCCGAAGACCAGTTGATGATTGAACACCATAGCGAAAAGCACCACCCAGACTCATTCGCCTGCGCCTAGGCATTCACTCGCCTAGCCCTGAGTCACCATACTCGGTTGGAATCACCAAATGTGATCCCTGGGAGAATTAGCCCTAACTCACACGTACCCTCATGCATCCAACCGGTACGCATGGGACACTGCAAGTCGAGAGGTCTTTAACCAAATCTCCAAAGGAAACATCCTCTGATCTGCTGGCACTGCTTAACCAAATAATGCTTCATGTCTATGCCGCCACACAACGATGCACTAATGATGATACTGATGCCTATCACATGTTGTGCTACCATCGCACGTCACCGATCAAGCCAACACATACTGCGCTGCGCGTTCCTATACTCGATGCATTTTCTACTCAGTAGAGCTCTGCATTTCATATGACTCATTCCGAAAGCTCGGTCCGGGACATTCTCCCCCATCCAAACCATTATCGTCCTTGACAATGCCAATGTAGGTAAAAACACAGTCTTCACTGATATGCCAGTTTCTCTTTATACTTATCTTTGATTTACTCTTTTTCTTCAGTCTACTCAACTTATTTTGGTTTACATCCACCATCGCCACAACCTTTAACACGCCAAGTTTTATTCGATTAACATATCTTTGATTACTTAGACAATGATATTTTGCTTTATTAACATTGAGCATTATCTGCTCGTAAGATCCCAATGCAGTCTCATACACAAGCAGGTCATCCTCATTTGCACGAAAAACTTGCCAGCTTTATGCTCATGGCTGAGGCACCTTCTAACCCCAGCAAGGGCAATTACAAGCCTTTCGTGGTCCTTGCAGAGAAAGATAACCACCAATGCGTGCCGTAGGAATATCAACTCTCTTAGGCACCAACTTGTAGTTTTTCAATGGTCCAAACTAGTTCTCAAGTGGGGGACGCCATCTTGCGTATCACCCCAAAGTGGTCCTTTAAAGTATCTTCCTAGGCACTCGTCCTCACAAAGGCACTTTGTCTCAATGCTGCAACTCCCCTCCTAGAGTCAACACACTGTAACTCTCATCTAAAGTCAGCAAACATTCCCGCAATAACTGATGAGCCATGAACAATAACTTTTTTTGCATGCACAATCCATAGAGGATTTGCCAACTTCAAGGGACCAAAATAGTGAATATTCTGCTCAACATGGACACTCTGCTAACCCACAATCGTAGGAGGAAATCTAGAAGTTTAGTTGAGTCTCCCATACCCAAAGATGCAAATCCATCTTGCCGAATCAAACGTGCATTCTCTGCATGCACAAGGCAAACATCATGCTCTACCTGCGAGCTTAATGTACAACTGGTAGAAATTTTTGGCTTATCTCCGTTCCCTCAGCGAACTAAACAACAAGGTCTTTGTGAAAGCAATAGATTTATAGTTCTTTAAAAAAAAAGCATTCGATTTATAGCATGGTAAGACATAAAAACATATGTAAAGAAAAGAAAGTTTGACACCAGGGAGGGTGTTGTGTGCTCTCCCCCGAAGACGCACTGTTTGCTACAGTGCGTGTTCGGGGGTCAGATTGAGAACCACGTATATAAGCACGTGGGGTTCGTATTCTTGTGTGTGTCAGCATCACTTAGCATTAGAATCTGGTGTGGTTGCAAAGACTTAAGTACCCTTTCCCGCCATTCTTGCCATGAAACGATGATTCAGGAAAATGACAAAAACGTCCACTATTCAAAAAAGGGAAACAACAGTTTAAGAAAAGGACAAAAATGTCCTTCATCCAGAAAGTCAAGGACGATGTTAACTCTTCAAAGTCCATCTGCTGTAACAGGAGCTCCCTTTGATGATGCACCTTTACCATCGTTTGCTTCCACCGGAGCAGCCTTTGCCGTCGTCTCGAGTCTAGGTTCCCGCCTTGGTTTTTAGCTTGTGTTACAACATATTGTCGCCTTCTGGTTCTTGCCTTGTGTTACAAAACATTCTTGGATTCGCGATCGATTGGTTCGATCATTGGTGGGCATCATAGGGGCATTTGTCGGCCATCTCTTTTTACGGTCTTCTCTTTTTTTGTGCTCTAACGGCAACAGACGACAGCAAAGGGTGCTTCGGCGACAGCGGACGATAGCAAAGGGTGCTCCGGCGCAGACGATGACAAAGGATGCTCTGGCGACAACAAACGACGACAAAGGAGGGAATGGTGGCAGCAGATGACGACAAAGGGTGTGTCGTCAAAGGGAGCTTATGTTACAGCAGATGTTGCAAAAGTTTACTGCTTAGGGCGAAAACAAAATGTTTGGACTTTGAAGAGTCAACATCATTCTTGAACCGGCGTTTCACTTTTCTAGATGGAGGATCTCGAACCATCGTTTCCCTTTTTTGAATGAAGAACATTTGTGTCCTTTTCTCGAACCGTCATTTCATGGCAAGAATGACTCAAACCGACGTTTCACTTTTCTAGATGGAGGATCTCGCATCGTCGTTTCAACTTTCTAGATGGAGGACATTTTTGTCCTTTTCTCAAACCATCATTTCATGGCAAGAATGGTGGAAAAGGGCACTTAAGTCTTTGCAACTATATCAGATTCCGATGCTAAGTGATGTCGACACACACGAAGATACGAGCCCCATGAGCTTTTATACGTGGTGCTCATTGGGACCCCCGAACACGCACTGTAGCTAACGACCGTCTTCGGGGGGGATATATAACCTGCTGTGTACCAAAGACGACAAGGAGAGCAAATCATGTACTGTGGCCCACTACTTTGTTAAATACAATACTTGGCCCACACAGAACATGAAAAAGCATAAAAACAGACCAGAAATATGAAAACTGCTTAATTAAGTAGATTCAGATCTAATCTAATTGAACATTTGAATCTTATTGAGAAATTTATGTATGACTACCTAATGTATGGTGATTTCACATTTAATGACTGTCACTATTAGAAACCATAAATAAACGTACCACCACAAGAAAAACCCTAATTAGCGACGAACCTTTGCGATGAAAAAAATTCGTCACAAATTGCCGATGGATTAGTGAGAGAAAGTTATTCGTTGCTAAAATATCGATTATATACAATTATAGCGATGAAAAGTATTTTATCGATAATCCATCGCTAATTAGCGACAGATTAGCGATGAAATTTATACTGTCGCCATATCCTTTGCACTGTAGCGACGGATCAACGACATAACTATTTTGTCGCTACGTACTCTCCCAATAGTGATGGCTTGGCGACGAAAATAGGCCATCACTAATTTTCCCATAAATCCTTAATTTCCCCCCTTCTTTCTCTTTTTCTGTTTCCTCCTCCAGTCGACCCTCCTCCCATCGCCGCCCGACCTGCCTCCCGTCGGCCCCTGACAATCCTCCCATCGCCGCTCGACTCTCCTCCCATCGCCGCCCGACCCGCCTCCCGTCGCCCTCCGACCATCCTCCCGTCGCCGCCCAGCCCTCCTCCCGTCATCGTCCGACCCTCCTCCCGTTGGCCCCTGGCTGGCCTCCAATTGCCTTCCGACCCGCTACCTGTCTGCTCTTTCTCTCTCTCTCTCTCTCCGCTATATTTTCTGACCGCCACCACCTCCTCCCGTTGACCCCTGTCTGGTGACCCCTCAGGTGGAGACCCCCCCCTCTCTATTTTTCTTCTTCCTCTTCACTCCTCCAGTTCGGCAAGGGCCTCTACCCTGCCGTTTTGGATTTTCGGCAGGCAGAGACCTTTGCCTCCTCCCATCAAGCAGGGGCGGGTCTTTCCAGTAGGCAGGGCGAGGCACTGCCTCTTCCTGTCTGGCGGGGTCTTCGGCTCTGGTGTTCAGGATTTTCGGCAGGCAGGGCGAGGCCCGACAGGGGCCTCGGCCCCTGCCACTCGTGTTTTTAGACAGGAAAGGGGCGAAGCCCCCCTGTCGCTCACGTTTTTTGACAGGCAAGGGGCGAAGCGCCCTGCCTCTGTGTGTTTCTGACAGGCAGTGGGGGCTCTACCCCCTGCCTCTTTGTTTTTCGGCAGGCAGGGACCTTTGCCTCCTCCCGTCAGGCAAAAGCCGAGGCCCCTGCCGCTCGGGTTTTTCGACAGGCAAGGGGCAAAGCCCCCCTGCCTCTGTGTGTTTCTGACAGGCAGTGGGGGCTCTGCCCCTTGCCTCTTTTGTTTTAATTTGTTTTGATTTCCTACTTTATTTATAGCATTCAACTAAGTTTTTAGTGTGATTTTCAACAGGTTTTACTGTTCTTTAATAAATACAAGGAGCTCTGAGCACTGTGCTTATAAAGGATTTTCGGTAAAAAATAATTCAAATCAGGTAAATACTCGTGGTGAGTAATTGATGCAAGCACATAACATATTATTTAATTTTTTGGATGCAACACTTTTCTGTTCACACACTTAATTAGTTGTTGATATCTAAGACTGTTTTGATGGAGTTTGGAGATCATGCTGAGCATGATTTTAATGTATGTGAATAGAAGTGTTCTTATTTTTGGAGTACGAATTCCATGCTAGACATGGTAGTAGTTAGCGGGATATTGGAGCGTGTTTGTTGCATGTACATGTTTAACTTTTTTTTTTATATGAATGATTTGGATGTATTTTAATGTTTGATGTGATTGTATCCATGCTTGCATATAGTTACTTTCAATTTGATTATAACTTTCATGTGAAATTGTATAATGAAAGCATGCTTCAAATGAATGTACCATGTTATGAATAGTTTGCACATGAAAATATTAAGTTATCAATGCATGCATCATAGTTCTTGTGATTGTATGGCATTATATATATTTATATTATATATATATATATGTGTGTGTGTGTGAGTGAGTGTGATATATATCAAATATATAGCATGCATCATATATTGCATGATAAATTTGCTATTTTCTTCATCATAGCATTATGATGATTCTCTTTTAATTGGTTAGGATACTATTCGTAACATCACACGATAAAATGACTGCAAACCGTGAATGGATGTGCCGTAGGATAGTTGACAATGAGGTATCACATGAATATATGGATGGTGTTGAAAGTTTTATTGAATTTGCAACGATAAGTGTCAATATATATATATATATATATATATATATATATATATATATATATATATATATATATATATATATATATATATATATATTGTCAATTTTGGGAGCCACCTGAAGAAAATGGTAACTCATCAATATATATATTGTTAATTTTATAAGTATTGTTGCAAACCTGTTAAATAATTCTTTTATCATTTAACTTTGCGGGAAGCAGAAAAAGGAGACATTGTGTCGTACAAGGATGTGTTTGTTGAAATACATAAACGTAAGACCACAGGAGAGTTCGTATCAGAGAAGGCGAGAACGACAACGGTATGTATTTATTGTATTAATAATCATTGTAATATACAAGTTATCATAGATATTGTAATTCTTAATTATTAATTCATATTGTAATCATTACTTTGTAGGGGTCATATGAGCAACATATGATAGAGCGATATGGCAATGACGCCACTCAGCATTCACCTTTTGATCCTGCAGCATGGGTGACTGCAACAGGTGAACCCAAAAAGGGTCGTGTGTTCGAGTTTGGTAGTAATATGGACACCTTACCAGTCGTTGCTTCCTCTAGTCACTACTCACAGAGTTCTCCCGTCAGCATCAGCTCCAAGTATCCGACTGACCCGCGTAATTCTTGGGATGGTATACGCCAGCTCGTTAAGGACACAATGGGTGACTACTTACATGAAACAATTTTTGATGTTGTCCGTAATGAGTTGAGGAGTTTTTTTCAAAACAGGGGAACTTCGTTTGCAGGTGAATCTCAGGTATGAAAGTTTCATGTTATGTATTGTATGTCGTTAGATTTCGTGTTACTTTGATTGCCTTAACTTAAGTGCATTGCATATAATTTATTTCAGTATATTTTGTTTATCAATACTAACATTTTTTTTCTTTTATAGGTTGTTGGCGCTAATCAACGTAGTGGAGCTGAAGGCGCAGATCGAGACAATGAAGAAGATGACGCACAAAATCTTGGCGATGATTAGATTCATGTGTTGTATTTGTTGCACCTTCTTTTTGTTTAAAAAATTTAAATGTTCAATTGTAAATAATTAGAACTTGCAAATTTTATAGTGGATCGATTAATTGTTGTAGTTTCCTTTTATATGTGTTTTGATGTGTACTTTGTATTTTATTCACAGGAAATATAAATTATACAGGAAATACAAATTGTATTACGAGAATTTTTTTCTCGATATTTATGTTTTAAACATTTTTTTTCCGTTTTTATGACAGAAATATCCGTCGCTATTTGGTACTGGTATGCAATTTAGCGACAGATGTTAATTCGTCGCTATTTACTAGCTGGTCATTATCTTTGCGACGGATCTTAATTCGTCACTGGGTTCATCGGTATATAAGCGATGACATTAGCGACAAATATTAATTTGTCGCAAAACCAAAATCTTTGTATAGTAACAATGGCTTTGCAACAGAACTTGTCGTTCGCTAATTTGTGACAAATTAGCGACAGAACTGACGATAAATAGTTTCCGTCGCTACTTAGCGACTATAATTTTGCGATGAAAGTAATCCGTCGGTAATCCGTCGTTACTCTGTCGGTAATCCGTCGCTAAACACGTTAGCGACAGATTAGTGACGGAGTAGGTCACTGATTTTTTATAGTGTACAACTTATCTAGAAAATTGCTCAAATAGACACATCTATTTACTTTTGTCAATTTATGTACGGTTAACAGTTAATTATCTCTATATAACTAAAGAAAGTGGTAATTTTCCCCCTTTTCCCTTCCAAATCTCTTGGAGGAGACAAATTTTAGGTCATTTAGATCTAAAAGTCAATAAATTTCAGTAACAGATAAAAATGAAAAAAATACAAAATTGAGGGCAGAAGATGTCAAATTAAAACCCTTACAATCCATGATCCTTGCAAACCTAGGTTGGCATATATAAGACCATGATTATGTTTTTAGTTGGGAGACTAAATGTTTGTACTAACCCCAGATAGGTTAGTAGTAACTATAGCTAATTTTAAAAGGATTTTTTTGTCTTATCTAAACAAACACTTTTTGAAATTTTCAAATGTGACATTTTCATATGATGACCAATAGCTGGGTGCCATTTTGAAATTTTCACATATATATATATATATATAATATTTGCTCATGGTGCCATTACATCATAAT
This sequence comes from Nuphar pumila, assembly GCF_984573655.1. Classification (NCBI taxonomy): domain Eukaryota; kingdom Viridiplantae; phylum Streptophyta; class Magnoliopsida; order Nymphaeales; family Nymphaeaceae; genus Nuphar; species Nuphar pumila. The sequence goes on along the minus strand of NC_143253.1, from coordinate 54,998,735 downwards.
GAGTAAGAAAGTCATTTTTTCACTTTTTTTGGCAGATCAGATGCTACAAATGTAATCTACAAGTTTAGTAGGAAATGGGTTTTGGATCGTATCATTACCTGTTAGCAGATTTCTTCATGGTTAAAAAATCAGCTGCCCACAATGTTCACAATTTTTATGGATCAAAAACCCGTGCTTTTAAATGGAAGAAACATGATTGAAAGCAAGTCCCTAGCAAACAAACCGTGTTTGAATGCACCCATGATTTCTAGCTAGGTTGGAAGGTCAAAGGAAACGGAAGGTTTGAAGCAATCAACAAACCGTTCTGTCATGTTCATTTTTTTGTCTTCCCTTTACAATACTAAAAGAGTGAGGGGGCTCCACGTGGTTGGTAGGAGCTGTCAATGAATGTCTCCGTATAGTGGGGATCTGCCTAACCCCGGCTTGCCTTTTAAAAAAACTAAAAGAATGAGGCGAAAGTCTCGTGAGGCTGCTTCACTCACCACTACTGTTCTTTTTTTGTTATGACAGTTTGTGAAGAATTGATGTGAAATGAAGCACTTCATCTGTGGGCATTGTAGAAAGGATAGAATATGACCTTAATTGCTCTTCTCTCCCCCTCTCAATCTTAGAAAACTTGGATAATTTACTTGTCAGACTTTGAAGTGAAAGGTATATGAAACGTGTTCAAAGTCAATGCAGTTATTGGAATTCTTCTTTTGGATTCTCGTGAACCAAGAATCAAAGCATTTGAAAGCTCGACAAAACGCTTCTAATCTTTAATTCAACCCTGGGTTACTAAGATAACCGCTTAACATCCCAAAACTGTATGCTATATTTGGATGTGTATACACTTTAGCATAGATAAGACTCCTTACAGCAGATGCATAGAAAATCTTTTCCATATCCTTAACTTCAAACTGGTGTTTGGGGCACTGAGCGAGACTAAACTTATCTCTCATAGCAACAGGAGTGTCACCTGGTTTACAATCTTTCATGTCAAATATATCCAAAATCCTTTCGATATAGTTTTTTTATGACAATTCAAAAATACCTTGAAAACGATGTCAATGTATCTGGATTCTTAATACAAAAGAGACGTCACCAAGATCTTTCATTTAAAAATTTTTGTCAGAATTCTCTTTGTTTCGTGCAATGTGCCTATATCATTACTAGCAAGTAATATGTCATCGACATATAAAATCAGGAAAACATATTTACCCCCACTGAACTTATGGTATATGCATTCATTAACCGCATTCATCTTAAAACCAAATGAAAGGACAACTTGATGAAATTTATGATAACATTGACGAGAAGCCTGCTTAAGTCCATAGATATATTTCTTTAATTTGCAAACTATTTTCTTTGCATTGCTTGAGACAAAATATTCTAGTTGTACCATATATATTATCTCATCAATGTCACCATTAAGGAATGCAATCTTTGTATCCATCTGATGCAACTCTAAATTATAATGAGCCACAAGTGCCATCATAATTCTGAAAGAGTCTTTCGTAGAAATTGGAGAGAAAGTCTATATATAGTTAATGCCTACCCTTTGAGTAAACCTTTTTGCAATAAGACGTGCCTTATATCTTTTCACATTACCTATCAAATCCCTCTTGGTTTTAAATATCCATTTGCAATAATTGAGTTTCACACCTTTAGGTAATAGGACAAGATCCCACATGTTATTGTCCTTCATGGATTTAATCTCCTTATACATGGCATCAATCTACTTTTGAGAATTAAAACTTTGTATAGCTTGATGAAAGTTGATTAGATTATCTTTCCTTAAGCCTGTATCACCCTCATATTCTTGAAAAAAAAATAATATAATCATTTGAAATTGCCCTTCTCCTCTCTCTAGTGAATTTTCTTAATGACACTTGCTCTTGAGTTACTTGAGGTTGTTGAGTTTGTACTTCAGAAGTAAAAGCTTAATTTTGGATAGAGAGATCTAAAGCATTGCCTTGTTCTAGATTTGCTGGAACAATGTTAGAAATAGAAATCTTATCATTGTCAACAACAACAACTGTAGAAAGCGAAAAGATTCTTCTTCAAAAGTAATGTCTTTTACCTTATCATTCTCCCCAAACTCAGCATCCTAAAAAATACAAGCATTTTTTGTCTCAAAAAAAGACTTATTCACAGGGTCATAAAATTTATAACTCTTAGATCTTTCAAAATACCCAACAAAATAGCAGCTAACTGTTTTTTAGTCCAGTTTATTTTCATATGACCTAGCCTCAACTAGACATTCTCAAATATGAAAATGCTTCATATTAGGCTTTTTGCCTTTTCACATTTCATATAGGGTCTTGGTTATTGCTTTAGTTGGTACTCTATTCAATACGTAAGTTGCAGTCTTTAATGTCTCTCTCCAAAGGGACTCTGGTAAAGTAAAATGAGAAATTATACTCCTTACCATATCTTTTAAAGTCTTGTTTTGCCTCTCAGCAACACCATTCATGCTAGAAGTGCCTGACATAGTGTACTGAGGGACGATACCACATTCATCTAAGAATTTAGCAATAGATCTTAGAGATTGTTCACTTGATCCATCATATCTAGCATAATATTCACCACCACGGTCAGATCTGACGACCTTAATCATTTTGCCAAGTTGGGTTTCAACTTCAGCCTTAAATGATTTGAACACATCTAGGGATTGAGACTTTTCATGAATTAAATATAGGTACCCATAATGTGAATAGTCATCTATGAATGTAATAAAATATTATTGATCATTCCAAGAAGCTGTAGGGAATGTCCCACAAATATCTGTATGAATTAGTTCTAAGACAGAGTTCTTCTCTCAGCACCTATTTATGTTTGTTTGTTTTCCTTTTATACACTCAACACAAACCTGAAAGTCAGTGAAATCAAGAGAATTAAGAATTTCACTTGTCACAAGCCTTTCAATTCTTTATTTATCAATATGACCTAAGCGTTTGTGCCATAATAAAGCAAAATTCTCATTTATTAATTTTTATATTATACCACAAAAACTTGAATGCAAGGTTTTATTATATGAGGCAACAATATTAAGTAAATATAGGTTATCAACTACAGATAAAGAACTTGTCTCAATAAGATTTGAATCAAGAAATAATTTAAATTGACTATTTTTAAATAAACAAGAATAATCATATTTGTCTAATACAGAAATAAAAACCAAATTCAGTCTAAATGACGATATAATGTATGTTTCTTTCAAATCTAAATAACTATCAGTCTTTAATAGTGACCTAAATGTCTCTATTGCCTCAACTTTAACTGATTTGCCATTGCCCATATAGATGAATCTTTCAGCATCAATTGATATTCAACAACTTAGTCAACCTTGCATGGACACACTTATGTGAGTGGTAGCACCAGAATCCATCTACCAAGTGTGTTTGGGTACAAAAGTTAAATTAACCTCATAACAAATCAAAGCAATGAGCGTACCTTTCTTTTCACGCCAAGTATGATATTTGGTACAATCCTTCTTCATGTGACCATTCCCTTTGCAAAAGCAACAACTGAAATTTGGATCTTGATGTCTCTTATGTTTCTTCTATGATTGAGGGTCCACTGCAACTTCCTTATTCTTTTTTTTTTCTTAAATTTGTCCTTAGAGGCTATTGCCAAGTGATCACTTTCTTTCTTGCTTCATCCTTTCCTCTTCTTGCACACAGTGGAAAATACACTCATTAAGAATCCATTTATCCTTCTGGCAGTTATAACTGACCTTAAACTTACTGTATTGTGCAGAAAGAGAGATCAAAACTAAGTGCACGAGTAAGTCCTCAGACAACTCTACCTTTAGTGCTTTTAATTTTAAAGCAAGATGAAACATTTTTATAATGTACTCTCTAATGTTCCATTTACCTTTATACATCATTGAAACCAGACTCGAAATGAGAGTGCTTATCTCAGCCTTTTCATTTTTAGCAAAACGTTTTTCAATTTCTTCAAAGAACCACTTGGCATTAACCTCTTCAGACATAATGCCTCTAAAGGTTTCCAAAATTGCATGTTTCATGATCATAAGACATGTGATTGGATCGATCCCACCACTCATGGTTCCTTTTATCTTCACCGAAACTCCTATCTGTAAGAGCAGGTGTTTGATCCTCTAGAAGTGAAAGGCCCAAATCTATGCATCTGAGAACAATCATAAAGTTTTCTTTTCAATTTTTTGAAGTTAGTCATTCAAAATAGGGATCGAATTGATATTTGCATATATCATAGAAGCTGAAGTATTAACTGAATCAAGAACAAAACAAACCACAACAAGCTCATAATTAACATATAAATTCACATGCATTAACATAAGCTAACATATTTAAACTGTGGTGAACCCCAACACAATATTGACATTTAATTTTTGGATAGAAATGTCAATTTATAAGTGGTACTCTTATCACAGTAATCAAACATGAACAATTAATCCTGTCAAACAACGCACCTTTCTTTGGACTGACTCATTATTCACATAGAAAACTATACAATCATCCTATACTTATTACTGAATATATATATATATATATATATATATATATATATATATTTGGGTTCAACAAAAATAGTAATCTTCCTTTAGGCTGATCACTATTCGCATAAAACCCAAATATAGGAACATCTCAATATTCTAAACAAGTTAATCTATACAAGAGAGGTTACTTTGGTAACATGTTGTATCAATTAACTCGTTTTAGAATATTAGACCCTTATCCTGAAAAGAATATCATAGTTTAAATATGTTAATATATGCATATGAACAAAAAGATATATAACCATCATCGGGATGGGCGAATTAAATGCCCAAACCACCATCATCGAGCACCATTCGACGTCCGACAAGGGTGATCAGGGGGCGGCGCTACTGGCACCTGCTTTGATCATTGAAGGATGGCTGGGTGAACTGAATGCCCAGACCACCATCATCGGGCGCCGGTCGGCGTCCAACGAGGGTGATCAGGCAACGACCCTGCCGACACCCGCACCGATCATCGAAAAAAATGAAAGGGTCGAATGACCTTTTCTCTAGCCGAAATAGAAACGGGGAGGGGCCAATTGACCCCTCCACCATCCGAACCAAATGTGGGAGGGACGGACCGACGCTCCCTCCGTTCGGGTGTAGCCGAATGGCGAGAGGAGGGCCGTTCGACCCTCTGCCGCCTATGCCCTAACGTCAGACCAAACACAAGGGGGTCAGACCCTCACTGAATCGACAAGAGGGTTGGGGAGGACCCTCCCCGATAGCTATGCAAGCACTCAATGGTGCTTACGCCAAAGCCCAAAAAACGTCTGACAAGCCGCCAGATGTCATCTAGTGGCCTACGACCACCGAAGAAAGGGTAAGCCACCCTTCATGGTGAACCGCCAGTCCCATCAGTCCTCCAACAATGCCGTCGATTGTGGCAAATAAATTTTTTTAGCTCCTAATGCCAGCAATCGTAAAGAGAAAATACCGAATTTGATGGGATTCCGCAACCCAAACATATAATGGAAAAATCATTTATTTCAATAATTTAACAAGAACAATAGGCTCTGATACCAATTGTTGGATTTAAAAATTTAAAAAATACTTTATTTGGTCATTAACTTGTTTGTGCTAAATCATTGAAACGATAAAAAGCTAAACTTGAAGCAAAAGTGTACCTGAATCTATTGGTGCTCTAGTAGATCTTTTAGGACTTCTATACGTGGCCTTGCCTTCTTCTCTAAACCTGATGAATGAGGAACATTTTTCTTTTTTGATGGAAAGGCAAAAAAGAATCACTATTATATATGATTTAGAGACCATAACCTAATTGTAACCACCTTAGACAAATGATGACACATAAGGTCCCTGCACATAATATAACCATACCATACGAGATATCATATGGCCCAAACATATGTGATCACTTTATATGGGACATATGATTTATCTAACAGTGTACACTTGTCTTCCAAGTATCAATTAATAATTATACACTGCAATAAATATTATGAAATAGAGATACTATGAACTGTGCCAACTGAACACGGCTCCACTTTAAAAGCCTTCTATATTTTGACTAGAGCATGACAATGATGTTGGCTCAAGGTTACCTATTATGCACGTTTGCTCTTTGGTTTGACAAGGCTTCCTTTTCCGTGTGCTCTTGTTAGATGTAGTACGACTGATTTTCATCCTTTGGTTGACATTCTGTCAAGGAAAGAGCATTTATAATGCTTTTCATTCAACATGGAAGATTGTTCGGGCATCTTCTACTTTAATATCCTGGGCAGGCTATGCTAACAACCTGTTTAGAAGCACAATTATCTTTTTAGTTAGGCCAAGGAAAAACAACCTCATCATCAACTGTACATCGTCAGGCCTCCAGTTTGTAAAATCCTTGAGGTCTCCACCGCTCACGGTCTATACACTCATATCCTGCTTTGAAAGTGCTTTACTTTGAGTGAAGGCAACATAAGTTTGTTGGTCACATAAACTTGAACTGCTATGTCCTTGGGTGCTTTCAAGTCTATATGACACATCTTTTGGTTTTGGTTCCTTTTGACTGTGCAGGTGGCCAGTAGCCCTGTTTGAATAACACACCTGATGAGTACTGCCCAAGAGCTTGCATAAGAAGATATGTTCAAAGACATCCACTACCTATGAAAACAATCATAAACAATGTCAATATTCTGTCCCATGATTGGAATGGGAAAAGCAACCAAACAAGTTATGCAATACTTGCAAAGAACAAAATGTTACATGCTTACATACAAGAAGTCAAATCAGTTAGAGATCATTAGGTATTATGATTCTGACTTTGCTGGATACCAAGACTGTCGCAGATCCACGTCGGGTTATAGTTACACAATTTTGTCACTGGGCTACAAATTTTGGATAATATTGAAAGACCACTAAAGTTGTTTTGTGACAATAATGTGGCAGTGCTATATTCCAATAATAATAGGAGCTCATCGAAGAATGCAGAATGATCATATATCTATATAACATATTGGCACAAACTTCATGATTGCATATCCGCTTACCAAAGGTTTACCGCTCAAGGTCTTTCATGAGCATACTGCTCAAATGAGTGTTATATCATTTAAGGATATACTGGTTTAGTGAGAGTTTGCATTTGTACGTTCTATGATATAATAAAGTTCTATTTTACTAGTTCAGTATAAAGTTTAGGTTTCAGTTTCATTTTGTACTCATTTGTTGTAATCTCACAAAAGAATAAGGCATGACCAATTGGAAATAGGCATGTTTAGATCATATTACATGTAATTTCCATGCTTCATATATATACTTGATCTATGTCATTTGGTTATGTCAATATACATGATTATTAATAGGTTTAATTACGATGATTGTAATAAAGATCACTTTGGTTCTATGTTGACATAATCAATGAACCAGATTGTTAGAGATGTCATATGATAAGATAGTATTTTTTAACTCATAAGGTTATAATGCGTGATTGTAAGGTGACATATGTGGCCCAAGTAAGAGATTGTTAGATAAATCGTGTGGGCCTACATATGTTTAATCACACATTATATATTGTCTAAGGTTAAGGCTAGTATAAAATGATCACATATGGTTGGACCATATGATATCTCATATGGTATGGTTATATTATGTGTAGAGACCTCATGTGCCCTCATTTGTTAATTTCTGATTTTATGATGGGCTAAATTAGAAATAAACTATAAGGTGGTTACAATTAAGTTATGGTCCCCAAAATCATATATAGTGGTTGTTCTCTTTTACCTTTTCATCAAGAAAGAAAATTGTGCCTTTTATCAGGTTTAGAGAAGAAGGCAATGCCACATATAGAGGTTCTGAAAAATCATACTCGTAAAAGATCTATCAAAGCACCAATGGATTCAGGTATGCTTCCGCTTCAAGTTTGGTTTCTGATCTTTTAAATGATTTAGCATGAACAAGTTAACGATCAAATAAAGTGTTTTTATGGGATTCTTCTGTGAAGCCTACTTCAAAAGTTGTAAAAAATCAATAAGCTATGGTTAACAAACACAATTTGATGTCCAAAGTCAAGAGACTCCATAACACCCTTATTGATATAGCAGTCTAGCCACCCATGTATTTTGGAAGCATTATTGATGAGTAATTATGTTGGCTAGATGTAGCAGAACGATGTCCAGAAGTAGCCAGAAGACTTGTTTTTTAATTGTAGGAAGGATGACTATAAGAACTTGAAAGAATGCTGGTTAAAGCATCACATGAAAAATGGTACCTTAGCTCTCATTGACTCGCGCATTTATAAAATTTTGTCACTGCTATTGCGATTCAAAAATTAAACCAAGATTTCTCCGAACTCAGCATTTTGGTGAACCCTGCAAGCACCAAGAAAAGGTCCTAAGGTTCTGGCATTATGTTTCAATGGAAAAAACTTGATAAGATCATATGCTTCTTTGAGTTGACCAGATTTGACTCACAAATCAACCATGCAAGCATAGTGCCCCTCACATGGAACGATGGCGTAATAAACAATCATTAAACGAAAGAGAAACCAACCATCTTCAACGAGGTCGGCATGGCTGCAAGCAGATAAGAGGGAAGTGAACATTACTTCATCTAGCTCTACTTTTTCTTTTTGCATCTCATCAAACAGCTCAAGTGCCTCCATGCACTTCCCATGTATCCTGTATGCAGAAATCATAGTGTTCCACAAAGTCAAAGGCCTATCTATTATGTTATGAAACAAAACCTGTGCATACTTAAATAATCCACACTTTGAATAAGCCATTACCAGAGAGTTGATGACAGGGACATCTTTCTCTAAGCAAACTCGATATAAATATCCATGAACTGCTTTAACTTGCTTAAGAAAACCAAGCTGAGAGCATGCAATTAGCAAACTTGTAAGAGCAATTGGGTCAGGCTTCTGCCCTGTTCTCTGCATCAACCAAAACAAAGCCAAAGTTTCATCAGCATGACCCTGATACACATTGTTGGACATTATCAGTTTTTGGGTCCAACCCACGTATGTGACCCTGTTTGACACCCTACTAGGGGGTCACGTAAGTGGCCAAGTAATGGAGATAGTGGGTGGGAGTTATGTGAATGTGGAGAGACCACATTCACGTAACGGCCTAATCTCCCATTATAAATAAGGGGTTAGGGGCTACTGGGATGATGAGTGACTTGTAGCGGTTTCCCTGCCCAAATTCAGTTCCGCATTCAGACCTAGCGGAATAGGGTCCTGCTCACCGTCGACCTAAGGCCTGGGCTCATTGTGGGCGTCGACTGGCTGAGGAGAACGCCGAACTTTCTACATGAACTATGGTGAATTCAGGTACGCTCCCTGTCATTGTTGATTTTACAGGGTTTCGCCAACATTAGGTTATGGGCCCACAGTGCCATGCATTTCCGTTGCGTGTGGCTGTGTAGGCCGTTTCGGCGATTTGGTGTCGGTGGAGTCACCGTGGGGCGACAACCACCGGTAAGCTGCAGATTGTCGCCGTGGGGCGACAGTCTTCACCGGCTACTGTCGCCGAAAAGGGCAACATCTATTTCCCGGTTCAGACGAACCTCATAAAAAAATGATCGTTTTATACATGTGGACGTTGGGCTGCAGGGAGGTTTTTGTCATTGCCGGGATCATCGCCGGAGCTGTCACCTGAAATCCCCTGCACCGTCGGGTTGCAAGGTGGTCGGCATATGCCGGAGGTGTTGTCGGGGTTGAACGCCGGATGGCCGACGTCTGGGGTTCGACAAAACCCCCTTTTTTCTCTATCCGGCATTCCATTAGGCCGAAATGGAGTCATCGACGCCTGGGCGTCTGCAGGCGATTCCAGTTGGTAGCCGGTGCCGACAATAACACGCCACCGCAGGGCGCCGATGGCCTTGCTGGCGCCGCTGGGATGTCGCCGGCAGATTTTAGGGCATCCGGAAATGGCAGCCACCGTCTGGAACTATCGGAGCCGGGGGGGGCTGTCGCTGGATCGGCGTCACCGTGGGGTGACGCAGGTCGCCGGCAACCGGTGTCAGTCGCCGTGGGTCGCCGTGGAACCGAAAAGGGCAATACCCCTTTTCGGTTTTCCCTGAATATGCAAACAGAAACCCATCGATTTTCTGTTTATTTTTTCAGGGGACCGGACCGGGTATACTTTTGGATCGGTTCCGATCCAGACCCATTAAGAGCCGGGTCGAACCTGGAGTCTATTTAGGACCAGGTCTAACCCGGTTATGTTATGGACCGGGTCGTACCCGGGGTCCGTTTCGGACCGGGTCGTACCCGGGGTCCGTTTCGGACCGGGTTGAACCTTGAGTCCATTTAGGACCGGGTCTAACCCGGTTCTGTTATGGACTGGGTTGTACCTGGGATCCGGTTTGGACCGGGTCGTACCCGAGGTCTGGTTTGGACCGGGTCGAACCCAGGTCTAACCCAGGTCTAACCTGGTTCTGTTATTGACCGGGTCGTACCCGAGATCCAGTTTGGACCGGATCATACCCGATATCCGGTTTGGACCGGGTCGTACCCGGGGTCCATTTAGGACCCGGTTCTGTTTTGGACCGGGTCTAACCTGGGTTTTTAGTTCGAGCCGGGTCCGACCCGTATTAAGTATGGGTCGGGTCAGACCCGGATCCCATTTAAACTGGGTTGGATCCATGAAAGCAGGATCTGAACACTATTAAGACTGAATTGGATCAGAAACCTGATCTGACCCTTTCCGGAACCGGTTCAGAGCCGTTTTTGACCGATTCTTTCTAGTTTTTCACCGGTTCCGAGATGCTGAGACCCTGTTTTCATAAATATAAAGAGATACAAGGATTTTGACATACGGTTATAGGGTTTTATGAACTTTTGTTCATATTAAGTATCAGTTTATAAGGTTTAGAACTGGTTTGGACCCTTAGATGACCGGTTCAGGGCGGTTTCAGACCGGTTCAAAGTGTTTTTAGACCGGTTCCTACTTGTGGACCCTGGGTTTTACCCATATGAGCATGTTTTTATTATTTTCATGCTTTATAAAGTATTTATTTTGAATAATGCATGACTTATGCATGTTAATTCATGTATTTTACGTTGGTTAAGTTATGGATGATGATTTTAAGCATGAATTGTAACTAAATTTATGACAATTAGTTTATGCATTTTTGTTGAAGTATGAACTGATATTATGTCATGAATATACATGCATTAAAATGTGTGCATGGGCATGCTCCATAATAGGAATATGATTTTTGGTAAAAGATCTTGGTTGACCGATTCATGTAATCACCAAAGTGATCTGAGTTGTGTTAATTAAGGATTCTTTGGACCGTATTAAAATTCGTAATTATGATTATGTGTAAATTTATGAAACATCGATTCTACCCAAAGGTAGGTCGTTGTGTTCCAAATTTACACAGGGTGTGATAGTAGATGTGTATTCCAGCCCATGAAGCATGTTTGTACCCAAATGTACAGTGCTGAATTGCCTCTGGATTCATGATCTACTAGTTTCACCAACTGAAGTCAATTCCTTGAGAATTGAAGAGACGGAACAATTATGAGTATTGTCGTTTTCACCAAAGTGAAACGATAATGGCTCAACTATGCTTGTCTCAGAAAAGGTGAAAATAAAGGGTCTCACTTTTACCTTTTCAACACGAGTCTCGTCTGAGCAATAATAGTAATGTCTTTACATTTTCGTTCCTTGATTTATCAGGTTCTTTCCATATCGACGGTTCAAGTAGTATCCCTATCTTAGACGGATCAAAATTTTCTGATTGGAAAGAAATCGTGTTATTCACTTTGGGCTATATGGATTTAGATCTGGCCCTTAGAATTGACGAACCTCCCACTCTTACAGAGCAGAGCACAACCGATCAGAAGGCTGCCTCTCAGAAGTGGGAGCGCTCAAACATACTTAGCCTGTTGCTTTTGCAATCTCGGGTGGCTAAGAACATTCAAGGCGGCATTCCTCATTGTAGGACTGTTAAGGAATTTCTGGGAGCCATTGAGGCTCAGTTCGTCACTTCTAATAAGGCAAGGGCCAGTACGCTCATGTCCAAATTAGTGTCTATGAAATATGTTGGTGACAGTCACATCCGACAACACATTTTGGAAATGAGGAATATTGCGACTCAACTGAATGACATGAAGTTCGCCATCTCTGACTCCTTCTTAGTCCATCTGATCTTAACCTCGTTACCTACCGAGTATGGACCCTTTAAAATCTCTTACAACACACATAATGATGAGTGGTCTTTTAATGACCTATTGGCTAAGTGTGTTGAGGAAGATGAGAGATTGAAGGGTGAGAGGGTGCCAAGTGCACATATGTCATCTCATAAGGATAAACAGAGGTTGAGGCCAAAGAAAAGCTCTTTCAAAAGAAAGAATAAAAAAAGAGCCACTGGGGAGAGTTCAAACTCTCAGGTGAAAGCTATATCCCAGTTAGGAGGCCCTTTTATAAAGTGTTTCTTCTGTAAAAAGAAAGGGTATAAGAAGGTGGACTGTTTGAAGTTCAAGAAGTGGCTCGAAAATAAAGGTAATAGGTCATTCGTTTCTCATGAGTGCAATCTAATTCATGTTCCATTGCATAGTTGGTGGTTTGATTCTGGTGCCACGGTGCACATTGCCAACTCTTTGCAGGCATTTCTGAACAAAAGGGAACCAACGAAGCATGAAAGAAGCATCTTCTCAGAAAATAAGATGCGTTCGCATGTCAAGAGCGTTGGGACTTGCAGAATTGTGTTGGAGTCGGGATTTATATTGGATTTGGTCGATACTTTTTATGTTCCATCTTATAGTCGGAACCTAATTTCAATTTCAAAACTTGATAAGTTTGACTTTTATTTAAATTTGAAAAATCTGAACTTATTATTATTAAAAATTCAATGAATATAGGTTCTGCATATATAAGTGATGGTTTGTATCGATTAAGAACCAAACTCCAAATTTAGGAATCTCACTCCATTGAGAACACAATGATTGGCAATAAACGTGGCCTAAAGGATGATCAATCCTATTTGCTTTGGCATCAAAGATTAGGACATATCTCGAAAGAGAGAGTCCAAAGACTCGTGAAAGAGGGAATCCTTGGATCCCTTGATTTTACGAATATAGAGCCATGTGTTGACTGCATAAAGGCTAAGCAGTCTAACACATATAAGAAAGATGCCAAACGCAACAATGGAAAGTTAGAAATAGTGCATACGGATGTCTGCGAGCCTTTTCATCGTGTTATACGGGTGAAAAATATTTTGTTACCTTTATAGACGATTACTCACGGTATATGTATCTCTACTTATTATCTGAAAAATCAGAAGTCTTTCAGGTTTTTAAGGACTTCAAGAAAGAAGTAGAGAAACAAACCGGTGAAGTTATTAAGGTTGTCAGGTCAGATAGAGGTGACGAATATTATGGTCGTTTCACTGAGATGAGACAAAAGGAAGGTCCATTAGCGCGGTTTCTAAAAGAGGAAGGCATTGTACCTCAGTATACCATGTCTGGTAGTGCTTACTAGAATGGTGTAGCTGAAAGGAGAAACCGTACACTTAAAGAAATGGTTCGAGCGATGTTGAATCACTCAAACCTTCCTTTGACCTTGTGGAGTGAAGCTCTTAGGACAACAATGCATATTCTGAATAAGGTTCCTACGAAGGTTGTTCAAAAGACTCCTTACGAGTTATGGACAGGTAGACAACCTTCTTTATCATATATGCACATATGTGGATGTCCAACAAAAGCTAAATTGTATAACCCACATATAAAAGCTTTTGATCCTAGGACAACTAGTGGTTTCTTCATTGGTTATCAAGAAAGATCGAAAGGCTTTAGGTTTTATTGTCCATCTCATACACCATAGATAGTGGAAACAGATAAAGCAAGATTTCTTGAAAATGGTTCTGTTGGGATAGATGCGTCTCAAAATATTGATTTTGAGAAAATGCAGGATTCAAGTTTCTCCCCTGCTAAGAATAAAGACTCAATTTTCTCTATCATTATTCCTTCGAGTAATGTAAGAGAAAGTCCAGTCAATGAACATTAATCCCAACTAGATCCGGTTGTTGATAAGGATATATAACAACAATATAATACAAAGGCTCATTTTGAACCACCTGTAGCACCTGTATGGAGGTCCACCAGAATTAGAAAATCTGCTATCCATCCGGACTATGTGGTGTATTTACAAGAGTCAAATGATTTCATAGACATTGATGAAGATCCTTTCACATTTGCAGAAGCCATTGAAAGTGAAAGATCAACACATTGGATTAATGCCATGAAAGAAGAGCTTGACTCTATGGCAAAGAACCAAGTGTGAGATCTTGTACCTCGACCTGATAGAGTTAGGCCTGTTGGTTGTAAATGGGTTTATAAAACAAAAACAGACTCTAAAGGTCATGTGGAGAGATACAAGGCTAGGCTTGTTGCAAAAGGTTTCACACAGATAGAGGGCATTGATTATAATGAGACTTTTTCTCCTGTCTCAACTAAGGAATCATTGAGGATAATCATGGCCCTCGTAGCTCATTTTGATTTAGAACTACATCAGATGGATGTGAAAACTGCCTTCCTGAATGGGGATCTGGATGAGGAGGTATACATGTAACAACCTCCTGGTTTCAGTATAGATGACTCGAATAACTTAGTTTGCAAATTAAATAAGTCAATTTATGGACTTAAACAGGCCTTCCGCCAGTGGTATAAGAAGTTCAATCAGGTAATAATGAACTTTGGATTCACTGAAAACATTGTTGATAAGTGTATTTACATTAAGACTAGTGGGAGTAAGTTCATAATTTTGGTTTTATATGTTGACGATATTCTTCTTGCAACTAATGATTTGAATCTTTTACATGAAACAAAAGATTTTCTTTTCTTTCATTTCGATATGAAAGACATGGGTGAGGCCACTTATGTCCTTGGAATCGAGATCCGTCGTAACAGAATTAAGGGTGTCCTTGGCCTATCTCAGAAATCCTATATCCTTAAGGTTCTTAAAAGATATGGGACATAGAATTGTTCTCCTAGTTTGGCACCTATAGTGAAAGGGGATAAATTGAGCTTAAAGGACTGTCCTCAGGATGATATTGCGAAGGCTCAGATGGATGTTGTCCCATATGCTTCAGCAGTTGGGAGTTTATAGTACGCGCAGACTTGCACTCGACCTGATATAGCATTTGTTGTGGGAATGCTTGGTAGATATCAGTCAAATCCAAGCATTGCGCACTGGAAGGCAGCGAAGAAGGTCATGCGCGATTTACAAGGAACGAAAGACTATATGTTGACCTACAGGAAAACTGACCACCTAGAGATCGTTGGATACTCTGATACGGATTTAGGAGGGTGTATTGACAGTAGAAAATCCACTACTGGATACATTTTTCTTCTAGCGGGTGGTGCTGTCTCATGAAGAAGTGGAAAGCAGTCTACCATTGCTGCTCATACCATGGAGGCAAAATTTATTGCTCTATACGAGACTACGTCACAGGCCATTTGGATAAGAAACTTCATTATGGGTTTTGGTTTAGTGGACTCTATTGAGAGACCACTAAAGATCTTTTGTGATAATGAAGCAGCCATGTCCTTTTCAAATAACAACAAGAGCTCAACATCGTGTCGACACATGGAGTTAAAATATTTTGTTGTTAAAGAAAGGACTGAGAATCAACTGGTATGTATTGATACAATTGGGACGAAGGAAATGACTGCGGATCTCCTTACTAAAGGGCTAGCACCGGGATTGTATTCCCAACATATAAAGGGGATGGGTCTTTTTTATTCCTTCTGATGTATGACAATACATTATGTGATCACATTTGTGTTTATGTTTTGATTCTCTAAGGTTTTGTGTTATTGTTGATTTTGCATAAAGAATTTCTCATATGGGTTAGAGAGAATAGCAGAATAACAATATTAAAAGACCAATAAAATAGGTGAGAAACCAACTTATTCATAAAGGTAATTTCTTTACATGCCTAAGCACTGAAGGTGAATTGTAGAGTAGTACAAGGAAATATGACATTTCATAAAGGGGTGTTCATATCCTTAACTCATACGATTCATCCTTGTGATAAAGGGTGGCATGTGAACCCACATAAAGAATTAAATCGAGATAACAATATACACATTGATTTAGTACACTTTTTGTGTCAATGGGTCAAGTGGGAGAATGTTGGACATTATCAGTTTTTGGGTCCAACCCACATATGTGACCCTGTTTGACACCCTACTAGTGGGTCACGTAAGTGGCCAAGTAATGGAGATAGTGGGTGGGAGTTACGTGAATGTGGAGAGACCACATTCACGTAACTGCCTAATCTCCCATTATAAATAAGGGGTTAGGGGCTACTGGGATGATGAGTGACTTGTAGCAGTTTCCCTGCCCAAATTCAGTTCCGCATTCAGACTTAGCGGAATAGGGTCCTGCTCACCGTCAACCTAAGACCTGGGCTCATTGTGGGCGTCGACCGGATGAGGAGAACGCCGAACTTACTACACGAACTATGGTGAATTCAGGTATGCTCCCTGTCATTGTTGATTTTACAGGGTTTCGCCAATACACATAAGCCATCATCATTGATGTCCACGAGATCAAATCCTTTGTTCTCATTCTGTCAAACACCACCCTTGCAGCATCAAGTTGCCCATGTTTTGCATACAAATCTATAATCTGGTTGGCTACTTCTAGGTTCGAGTCGAACCCACATTTTATTATGACTCCATGGATCTGACTGCCTTCTCGAAGGTCTGTTGAAAGCACACATCCTGATAGCAAATTTAACACTGTGGCAACATTGGGTTTAACACCCATTCCCCCCATTAAAGTAAACAAACATAATGCCTCATGAACCAACGTGTGCCAAAGATAAGCTGCAATCATCACATCGAATGAAACCACATCTCTTGATTCCATTCTATTGAAGATTTCCCTCGAGATGTTTATGCTCTTACATTCAGCATACATTTCAATCAACGCAGTATTTCCCACTAAATCGAGAGTGATTTCTCTTCTGATAATGTATCCGTCAAGGCTTAAACCTTCATGAATGCACTTCAAGGTGGTACAACCTAGAAGGAGATTTGAGAGGGTGATCGAATCTGGTGAGAGATGTTCCTCATTCTTCATGAGATGGAAAATATTCAAAGCATCCAATGGCAGACCACGCCGAATGTAGCTTGCGATCGTGGCATTCCAAGAGACTACTGTTCTTGTTTTTGCATTGTGGAAAAGGTACCTTGCAATGTCCTCTGCACCACAACTCATGTACATGTCAAGAACACTTGTTTCAAAAACTTCTTCCTCAGTATCCATTTCCCTTCGAATTGCATAACAGTGGATCGACTTACCTATCCTAAGAGACTCTAATCTTGAAGCTGCCTTGAGCAAGCTCACAAGCGTCACACGACTAGGCAAAATTCCTTCTATTTGCATGTCAAACGCCACTCTGAAAGCCATACAAGAGCCAAATTGGGCATCAACCTGTGCAAAGCCAGAGACCATCGCCGTGTAAACGACATCTCTATGTGAAATTTCCTCAAACACTTAGTGTGCATCGTCTAAATATCCGTGTTTCATTTAAAAATTCAATGCCAACAAACTGATGCCTATCAAGTCCAACTTTAAAACTATCGACATGAATCCCTCCAACGATCTTCAGGCATCCTAGCTTCCCACAGCTCTTCAAAGCAAATGTACAAGCAAAACTGTCAATACCAACTTCATCCTTCATACGAGAATACAACCTTAAAACCTCATGAAAGAACCCTGATCTAAAATACCTAATAATGATACAACCCCACGACTGAAAATCTCTATAGGAAATAAGATCAAACACCCTTCTTGCTTCATCAAAGCAACCATATTTAGCGTAGCAACTCAAAATCTTGGTACCCAAAAAATTATTGTTATTCACAAGGCCACGAATACATATACAACCATGAATCTGTCTTAAACATTCAATATCCCGACACGTTTCCAAGAGCAAAAGAAATCTGTTTGTATGGACTTCCTTTGCTACATGACTGAGACGCATAAAGAGCCTCGGAAGGATGCTCGAGACTGCAAAAGAAGCTAACCTGTAACTGTTTTCAACCGATACAAGGCACCCCAATTGGAAATGTAGCATGCCAATGGAATCATTTTCCAAAGTTACGGTACTTTTTGAGGAAGAATGTGCTCGACTCCACATGGCAACGAGGAATTGGGTGATCGTACCTAAGGAATTGGGTGAGGAAGAATGTGCTCGGTATGAATCTCGTGTTGTGAGAGGCGTACGCCTCAGTACCTGAAGCGCACGCTCAAGGTACTGATGCGTTGCAGAGATGTGTTTCAGGCTTGAAACTCAGGCTTAAGGTAAATGGATTTATGCTGGTTCTTATATAATTCCTTACTGCTACTGAATCATTGGGGTCCAATAGAGCTGATGGACACTCAAAAGTCTTTTGCTCTCACCACAATTGAGGAATTTATCAGGAGGAGTAAAGAGCATTAGCAACCACAAAGGTCTCGGATACTGATGATTCATCACCAAAAATTTCACATACAACAACCTTATTTCTTGCATTCTTGAGCGCTTCGTGGTTACTGCAGGCAGATTCATTGTAATACAGTCGTAACTCTTTCATTGCTTTGTCGCCAACATACAAGGATGAACCAATAAGGAAACTCCATTTCCTAGAGTGACAATCTCAGAGAACCTCTGATTTATGGTGATAGCACCGACTGTTAGTATCCACGACGCGCCATTGTGAATCGTCCTAAAATCAGGTCCCCTGTTTCCAGCAGATGCAGAGACTACAATACCTTTTCTCCATTGCTGCAAATGATGCGATAGCAATGGGGTCTTCATAGAGAGGACCATGCTTGAAGCTCAAGGACAACCAGATCACATCTACACCATCGGCAATTGCTTGATCAATCCCCGCAAGCGTATCATATCAGATGCATTGAGTCCTTTTTGCCAAATGACCTTATAGATCGCCAATCGAGCTTGCAGAGCTATTGACGCCACGCACGCCAAGTGCTTGATGGTATATGTGAGAGGACAGTGGTCTTGAAGCTTATTTTATTATTTTGATCATGAAGCTTACGGGCCAATGCCTCGAGGCTTAGGCCTCGCTTCGCCTCATCATATTTAACAACCTTTGATACAACTAGTACCAACAAATATTTAAATTTTGAGTAATTTGAGAAAAAAAAGAATTAATACTTTTCACATATAAATTCTTTAATTGGTGTCATATTAAATCTAATTATGAAAGTTTATCAAAAATTATAGATTTTATCCTCGAATATGGATCTCAAACTGGATCTAAGTACCAAAAAATATTTAAATTTTGAGCAATTTGAGAAAAAATAAGAATTTATATTTTATATAAAAATGCAAAAACTATAAATAAATCATCACCTTAAAATACAAAAAAAATAAATCATAAATAAACTCAAAAATCCTAAATTACAAGAAAAATAAATCATAAAATCAATGAAACTATAAATAAACCATAAAATTAAATATAAAGATGCTAATAAAAAAAATAAAAAACAACTATAATCAAGAAAAACCCTAATCAAATTAACTATAAGAAACTTTAATTGAATTTTTTTGATTCAAAACCCTAATTAAATTAAATATCAGAAGCCCCAGTTAAAGATATTTGATTCAAAGCCCTAATAAAAAAAAAACTCTAACAAAATAAGAGAAAAACCTAATCAAACTAAATATACAAATTTTTAATTAAAAAATAATAATTTAAGACCCTAGTCAAAGAAATTTCTTATTTAGAACCCTAATCAAAGTCGTAATCAAGAAAAAGAAAAAGAACGAAGAAAGAGATAAAGAAGAGATAAGGCTTAACTGCCGACCTTGAGCTGCCTGGCTGTTGCACATAGAGATAGAGCAGGCTTTGCTGCTGGGCTCGAGCTGCTCAGCCACTACACGAGAGAGAGAGAGAGAGAGAGAGAGAGAGAGAGAGAGACCAGCATAACATGAAGGGGGGCGTTGGTTTCACTGTTCCACGGACATGCATCAGCTGCGTTCAAGGCGCGACATCCCTCGAGATGTGCCATCAAACACACCCTGAGGGAGCTACTTGTGAATGTCACCAAGTTGACAAGACCTTACAAGTTGAAAACCTACGTGTCGTGTCCCTTTTCATAGGGTCAAAGCTGGGTGAACCTCAAGAGTTTTACCAATAGAGACCATCTAATATGCAGTCGGTGATGATGAGGTTTTTCCCTTAGATTATGACGGTGGTGTTTTCCTTGGGCCTAGCCAGAAAAACAAAAGCATTACACAAAGGATCAAGTGTTTTAGACATCACGGATCTTGTCATATGACATGATGGGATCAACCAAATGTTGAGTCTAGCTGTTCAACCAAAGCCTAAGATTAAGTTACTCCACATTTTCACCTAGATGTGGACTAATCCTAGACATCTAGTTGCATCAGTTGGACAACTATGATACATGGGATCGTAGGATATGCTTCTTTTTTTTCTGAAAATATATGGTAATTTACATATAGGTGCCCAACATATAGCAAATTCAGTTTTCAGATATCTAAGACAAATGCCCACTTTTTTAAGAGATTCTTCAAATGATGGCTGGAGCTACTCTTACCCTTTCAAATTACACTTAGCTAGTCATTTAAGCAATCTCTTAATAAGGTAGGGTTTATCTTAAATATTTGAAAACTGAGGCACTTAAACGTAAATTTTCCATACATTAATCGTCTATAAATAAATTACCTAAAAGTATGATTTTCAATTGTGAAATATTCTTGCATTGTAAGTAATCAATTTTTTAAGTTCCCAAAAATCCTACTTACTATTGGTGTTAAAAAGAAAATATTTATGTGTTTAGGTAGCAATATGTAATTATGGCAAATTAGATTGGTTCTTTTTGTAAACTAATTTTAACTAATTCCTTTAAGAAGTGATTAGGAATGAATGAAAAGAATAACGACTTCCTCCCCCCGTCTCTCTCTCTTGTTTCCCCTCTTTCTGCCTGTGGGTCGACTGGTTGCTGGATCTAAGTTTGGCGGCCAGGCTCTTTCCGGCCTGATTCAATATGGTATCAGAGTCGAACCCTCATATGATATTCTGTTGCTGATTGGTGATGCTGAAGATGATCGTGGTGTGTGGATCGTGGATAAGATCAGATCAAGTGGAGATCTGATGCAGAGAAGTCATGGAATCAAATCAAGTAGAGATCTGATCTATCGAAGGTCGTGAAGAATCAGATCAAGCAAAGATCTGATTTGTTGAAGGTCATGCTTTTTTTTGTGTGGCAGATTCAGACCAGGAATCAAATCTAGCATGGGAACTGGTTGTGGATTAACGTGGTGGAGTCAAACCGGAAGTCAGATCTGACGTGAATTTTTTTTCGCCTGTCGCAGATCAAATCTTGGTTGGTCTAAAAGTTTTTTTTTGTGAAGATTGTGATCAGATAAGACCAGAATCTACTCTAGAGAGACTGTATATGTGCAGTATTTGTCTGGTGGCTGGTTGAGACTCAATCAATATGGCTGATCTGAAAAGGAGCTTCGTGGAGAATTTAAGGCCTTTGCAAACCCTTTTTCTTATTGGTCTTTCGTCAAGATAGATGATTCTAACTATGTAAGATGGTCCCAAACCTTTATGATGTCTGTTTCATGTCATCAAAAAAAGCATATTCTATTAGAACAGGAACAAGCCAATAAATCAGGAAAATAACAATATTGTTATGTCTTGGATTATGAATAATGTATTGCCTCATATAGCTGGCGGTCTTATTTACTATACCACTGCTAAACAGATGTGGGACAATCTTCGAGATATGTATACCCATGAGACCAATGTTAGCTGCATCTTGCAAGTTGAGTAGGAGATTTATCAACTGCAACAAGGAGATCAAACGCTGCCTCAATATTATGGATCTATAAAATCTGTCTTTGAAAGCTTGAATGCATACATGCCCCTATGTTGTACCAAGCAGAAGTCTCATCAGGAGCAAACCATGATTGTAAGATTTCTTACTGGGCTATTGTTTGAATTTTCTATTGCCAAGGTTCAGATGTTGACTGGATCTGATGTCCCAACTCTTGCCGAGGCCTACAACCGCCTGAGCAGATTAGCTATCATTCTTCTTATTCACAAGCATCTACTCTTGTAGTCACCCCAGGTCATGAAAGAGGAAATTTCCTAAATACTCATGGAAGAGGTCGAGGCAAAGGCATAGGAGGAAGAGGTAGACTTTAGTGTACCTACTGTGGCAAATTGGGATATCTTGAAGATAGGTGTTGGGACAAAAATGGTCGACCCCCTTCTTCTTCTTAGACATCAAACATGAACAAGGCTCAAGTTGCAAAGCTTGACACATAGACTCTCACTAACTCCTCCAATGATTCAGTCACTCTTAGTCGTGCAGAGTACGAAGAATTGATGTCTCACCGCCCTTTTAGATCAGGCGCAGTTACTCCCATTCTTGTTGTTGCTTGCTCCACAGGTGATGGATTAAATCACCAAGGTAGTAGATGGATTATTGATTCAGGTGCCTCTAGACACCTATGTGGGTCATCTAATAATTTTTCTAAGTTAGATCACATGTGTGAACATCACAATGTTGTCCTTGCCGATGGGAGCTCATCACCCATTGTAGGTCAAGGAAATTCAAAATTTATTATCAGTTAGCCATATTGCAAAGGAGCATAATTGTAGAGTGATTTTTTATCCTTTGTGTTGCATGTTTCAGGATTTGCTGACGGGAAAGAGGATTGGTGGAGGCTATGAAGAAGGATGTGTCTACTATCTACATCAACCACTTGGAGCCCTGCACACCGTGTCTGAGTCATCCTCCAGTTCTTATCAATGGCATCTTCGTCTTGGTCATGTGTCGTTGCCAAAACTTCATAGTCTTCTTCCTCATATTCCACCTTCTGCCTCGTTTCAGTGTGAAGCCTGTCAGTTGGGTAAACACCACGGGAGTTCTTTTCCTTCCAGTCAAAGTCCATTGAGTCAAAGGTTGTTTGAGCTTCTTCAAGTTGATGTATGGGGGCCTAGTAGAGTTCCCAGTAAGTCCCATAATCATTATTACTTAGTCATTGTTGATGATTTTTCCAGATTATCATGGGTGTTTTTAATAAAAGATAGATTAGAAGTTCCTTCGATCCTTATGTCTCTCATTATTGAAATAAAAACTCAATTTGATTCTCTTGTCAAGATTATTCACACTGACAATGCTCTTGAGTTTAAAACCAATGAGTTACAACAGTTTTATAGAAATCGTGGCATTCGACCTCAAACTACTAATGCCCATACCTCCCAACAAAATGGGGTAGTTGAAAGGAAACATAGACATCTTCTAGATGTTGCAGACACCCTTATGTTACAATCAAGCATGCCTCCATCATATTGGGGAGATGACATTCTTACAACATGCTACCTTATTAATCACATGTCGTCTTCCTTGTTGAGAGAACAAATTCCCTTGAAAATCCTATATCCCAATGCATCTCTTTTCTCGATTTTCCCCAAGGTGTTTGGGTGTGTTTGCTTTATTCACAAACAAGGGCCGCATCGAGACAAACTGTCTGCTCAAGCCATAAAGTGTGTCTTTGTGGGTTATCCAAGAAACCAAAAGGGGTACCGGTGTTATGATCCCATTTCTTGTAGGGAGTATGTCAGTGCGAATGTATCTTTTTTTTAGTCTGTTCATTTCTTTTCAAGTACCACCTCCAGATTACAATGTGATCAGAGAGATGCTATGCCTTTACCTATCACACCTCTTCCTTTGGAGTCAATTCCTATAAGCTTTCCTACTTCACACACTTAGATGCAGTATCATAACCCTCCTGTGGTATACTCTCATAGATTTCCTCTAGAATCAGAACCTACACTACCTTCTTCCTCAAAAGTAAGTCCTCCTGCCATGACTGAAGTCTGTACTGTGGATGATGACTTGCCAATCGCTATCAGAAAAGGTAAAAGGCAATGCACTTTACATCTCATTTCTAAGTTTGTTACAGATGCAAGACTTGGGAGTCACATGAAGAAGTTTATCATAGCTCTATCTGCTGCATCTCTACCACTTAATCACCATCAGACAATATTAGACATTAAATGGAAAGTAGCTATGCAAGATGAGATGGATGCCTTAGTTTCACGGAATACCTGGGAGTTAGTTACTCCTCCTATCGATGCTGATATTGTCGGGTGTAAGTGTGTCTACACCATTAAGTACAATTCAGATGGCTCAATTGAACGTTACAAAGCCAGGTTGATGGCAAAAGGGTACACACAAACGTACGAGGTAGACTTCTTTGAAACATTTTCTCCAGTAGCTCGTCTTGGCACTATTCGGATTGTCATATCAGTACCTGTACATAATGGATGGAGTTTATACCAGTTGGATGTGAAGAACACCTTTTTGTATGGTGATTTATTTGAGACTGTGTATATGCAACAACCTCCAGGGTTCGAGGTTCAGGGGGAGTGTTACCAGGTGTGCAAGTTAAAGAAAGCAATATATGATCTAAAGCAAAGTCCACGTGCGTGGTTTCAGAAGTTGTCTGAGAGTATGTTTGCATTTGGCTTCAACAGGTCAGCATCAAATCACTCATTGTTTGTTAAGAAAACTCCCACGGGTGTTATGGTTTTGGTTGTGTGCATGGATGCTATTATACTCACAGGAAGTAATACAAAGAATATCTCAGATACCAAAGCTCATCTTCAGAAGCACTTTGTTACCAAAGATCTTAGTCCTCTTAGATATTTCTTGGCTATAGAGGTGGCTCGAAATAGTGAGGGGTTAGTTCTATCACAGAGGAAGTATGTACTTGATTTGTTGTAGGAAACAGGAATGTTAGGAGCCAAATCTGCTAATATTTCAATGGATCCTAAACTTCACATGTTTAATGAACAAGCAGAACTTGTGGACAATAAAAGTTTCAGGTCTCTAGTTGGTAAACTCGTGTACGTTACAATAACAAGACTAGATATTTTCTTAGTTGTGGGCAAGATAAGCCAGTTCATGGATAAACCAACCCAAGTCCATTTGCAGGCAACAATGATGATTCTCAGGTATTTGAAATCTTTTCCAGGCAAAGGATTACTATACAAACCAATCTTCTCTCTTGATATAGTTTCCTATTCTGATGCTGACTATGTTGGAGACATTAATGATAGAAAATTCACTACGGGGTCTGTGTGTTTATAGGCTAAAATTTAATTACCTTGAGAAGTAAAAAACAGACCGATCTAGTGTTGAGTCAGAATATAGAGCCATGACTTAAACTGCAGCTGAAATGATATGGGTTAGATCAGTTCTTAGAGATCTACAAGTAAAGACCTCAAAACCAATGATGATGAGATGTGATAACAGAGCAGATCCGGTGTTTCATGAGAGGACGAAACACATTGAAGTCGATTGTCACTACATACGAGATCTAGTGCAGACAGAACAAATCTCTACTTGTCATGTTGCTTCAGAGGATTAAGCTGCTGATGTGTTTACTAAACCTCTTGCTAGTGCAAGCTTTCTTCGATGTTATGACAAGCTGAGCATGATATATATATATATATATATATATATATATATATATATATATATATATATATATATATATATATATATATATATATATATATGCTCCAGAGGAGTGTTAAAAGAAAATATTTATGTGTTTGAGTAGCAATATGTAATTATGGCAAATTAGATTGATTCTTTTTGTAAACTAATTTTAACTAATCCTTTTAAGAAGAGATTAGGAATGAATGAAAAGAATAACCACTTTCCCTCTCTCTCTCTCGTTTTCTCTCTTTCTGCCTATGGGTTGGCTGGTCGCTGGATCTAGGTCTGGCAACGAGCCTGATAATTTTTGTTTTCAATGTTTGGTCATATGCTTGATAAATCAGCCCTCACAAATGTTATCCGTGCAGTTTATTTGGTGGAAACCGTTTGTCTTTACACATGTTTATAAGAAATTTAAAAGTCAATGGTCCGAAGTTTTAGCATAAAAAAATCAGGTTTTTCTCCTTGGTCCAAAGCGAGGAATACACTTGTAAACTCAAATGAAGCAAAAAACCACCTATAAAGTGAAGCCTACAAAAGGTCCAAAGAAATTCCCATAGTCATCTCAGGCTCACCGCAACGACCCGAAATAGTTATGGTCAAGCAAAGTACTTTTTAATACCCACTTCTTGCTCTGGTAACCATGGCTAAAAACCACCAACCTGAAAACAAACTAAGCGTCTATGAAAGACAGTCGACAATAAAAACACGCATGGGCCGCACCACAACCGTCAGGAGACCCCCCTTGGATTTCATGGGGCGTTAGACCTGAACTTCATGAACAACCTGCCAACAGAACAAGCTGCAGTGGCTCACAAAGCTAAAACGCTAATGGATTCGCTATATTCCACACCAAATAATGCACATTATTATGAATAATACAAACTGTTACTCAACAGATGATCAATGGGCCCACCTAAAATTCGGCCCAGATGGAACTTTTACAGAGAAATCTATGGCAGCCACCACCATCCTCAAAACACCACATCGTTTCTCGCTACCACTTTTTTTCCCCATATACCTTTTCGTTGTTTTCCTAATTCATGACTTCTTTGTTGTGCGTGAAGTCGGAACAGCGCTTGGACATCTCTGCATCCGCCGCCGCCTTGTCGTCTTCCCCCATGAGAAACCCTTCAGTCCCACAGTTTCATCAACTTCAGGATCACAAGTTGGTTGAAGCTCTGCAAGAATTGCCTCATTCACCTCAATGGCCAAGCCTGTACATCTTGATCGCCTTCCCCTTGACGGGGAACCCCACTCATTCCTAGATCCATTTCTCCGTGCTAACCCCGTGTGCCAGAGGCAACCAGATGCCCTCATCAGACCACCAAACATCTGCATATCTTCGGTGACCTCATGCCGGGAGAGAGACATGAGACCAGGGAGTATATCCCTCTGAAAATCTTTTGGCCGTCTGCCTCTCCTTGGTGCTCGCCTAGATGATTGGTTCTTGGCTGGAGATGCATCTGTTTCAGGGCCCTTGGTTCCTTCCTGCTGAGGCTGAGACTTGTAACAGTAATCCTCATCCATTTTAGTATCTCTCAGCATCAAGGTCATTGATTCAAAGAAATCCTCATCATCAGAAGAATGTGGACGATCACCGTTTGCTCTAGAAATTCCCGTGCTAGACTCTATCTGACCGGCATCTGAACAAACATCTGCAAACCATTTCAGTGAATCAATCAACGCTGCCTCCGATTGATTCCAAGAAACACAACCTGATTTCTCCTGAGCAAAAGATGAAATTGTAACGAGCACCTCAGCCGCCACAGTAACAAGTGCCTTTGATGACTCAAATGAGCGATCACCAGCATCCAAATGAAGCTCATCATGCGAACAATCAACTTTTACAGATTCTTCAGTGCAAGAAATTTTCCTAGTCAATATAACAGGCAATACAGGTGTCTGTAACAGAGCAGAATCACAAGGCCGGCTCAAATCTATCTGATTTTCATCCACATTCCTGTGAACAAGTTCTGAAAGATTGACTCTTCTGTCTCGGGGTATCTCTTCAGCCACAGACTTGACAATCTTATGTTTACTCTGACTGACTTTCTCTTCCTTGGAGACTGTCCCCTTAGCCATAGAGTCATGATTCATCTTAAACAAATGAACAGATTCATGCTCACCATCTTCCAAACAGATGGATCTTCCTTCATGGGAACCTAAGGAACTACTAACGATATCTTCATGTGCACGGCACCTACCTGCTTGGACTACTGAGATCTGCTTTCCAAAATCTTGTAACTTGAGATCATCACATGTGCTTCGCTGAAATTCACCAATATGCTCATAATTTTTTGAGGCATCAAATTTTGAGCAATTCTTAGTAGATTCTGAGGGCAAGTTCGGACCAAACGGTTTCTTCAAGAAATCGAGTTTATTGCCGGATGACCTTTGGGCAACCCCACCCTCAGGGACAAAAGCTGATTCATTTTTCTTAGCAGGAAGAAACACAAAGTCCCGCACAAGGCCATGAGCACTATTTGACTGTGATAGACCTCCGGCATCACATGTCTGTTTCTCACACAAGGATGCCATTTCAGATTCCATCTGCAATGGCTTTTCCAGGTCAATGCCGGACATAGACTGATGAAAAAACCATGAGTGGCCTAAACCCGATTGGGCACTACCATTGTTGATATGCAGAGACTTGTTAGATTGAGTTTTCACCTCAGGCTCGGGCATGCACTGCCTCCGAGCACTAGTTGACTGTGATAGACCTTCGGCATCACATATCTGTTTCTCACACAATGCAGACATTTCAGATTCCATCTGCAATGGCTTTTCCAGGTCGATGTCAGACATAGGCTGATGAAAAGACCATGAGTGATCTAAATCCGATTGGGCACTACCATTGTTGATATGCACAGACTTGTTAGATTGAGTTTTCACCTCAGGCTCAGGCATGCACTGCCTCTCCAATGGATTACTATGTTTACCTTCTTTATCAAAGTGAAGGTCTTTCTGGCTTTGAGAGCCAGTATCATCTCCAAACCCATTTGGAAACGCCAACGTCAAAGAGACACTTTTCTTTGATTTGACATCATGACAATCCAATCCCTCCAAAATCTTCCTAGGACCACTGTCTTCTGAGCGTCCATATCTTGAGCATTCACAATTGTTCAGGTTTGGTTTATCAAAGCAAAGAGAAGGGAAGTGTGGATATGATCCATTGGCCTCCAGCTCAGACAGTTTAAAACCATTACGGTATAGTGCTTCGTTACCAACTCTTTGATAGGATCTTAAACTGCCATTTAGATACCACTTCTCTTCAGAAAGCTCAGCACTTTGAAGAGCTGTAAAGTGGGTTTTGCCAGGAAGATGATCAGACCCTGTTAGACCATCAAGATATGCCTGTGATTGGATCCCAAAAGGTAGCTGGCTGCTGATGTTCATTGACGGTCTCCAGGGGAAATGTTCTGCAGAGGCAGTCATATCAGGCAGGGAAAGAACCGAAAAGGTGCCAGGCAACGAAGTTGATAGAGTTGTGGCTCCTGCAGTGTTGAGATGGAGAATATTCATCTTAGGCAATTCCATGTGAGCATTGCCCTGATCCTTAAACCACAACTCCTTTTGTTTTTGTTCAGGCAAACAAAATGTGGAGAGTTCACGAGATTTCTCAAAATTAAACTGCTCCTTGTCATTTCTATATCCCTGAGGAAATGGAGCACCCATACTTCTATACTGCCCTGTAAGAATGAAGCAGCAATAGAATATCAGAAAATAAGAGTGTTTGATGTTTGAATCCCATCAGAAATGTATTTGAGAAGGAATCAAAATGATTCTTGACTAATACAATCAGATCTCTTTCATGACATAGCATAACCATAACCATAATCATAATTTATCATGTTCCAAAAGGTTTTTCCTATTTTCAAAAACCAAAAACTCCAAATATTGAGATAATTGGCAAAGAAAAAAATCCAAACTGAAGACAACTCCAAGAGGTAGCCCATGTGGTCTCAGTTCATGGATAGGCATTTCTCCCCTACCAGTAGTTCGAGCTGCACCACCCTTCCGGAAGGCAAAGCAGGAGGCATAGAGTTTTACGAGGCCAGGATGGCGACCATAAGTATGGCAGGATAAGACCAGGACGGCCAGGTCTCCAATCCTAGGTGTGGTTTCTCCGTATAATAAACCAAAATAAAAAATCTTGAAAATTTTATTTTCCAATTATTTTAGTTCTAAAATTTGTATTTTTATTTAAAACCAAGGATTCCCCAAGAAAGACAACTTATTTTTAGCTTTGAGAAAAGCCATTGTTGATAATACCATGATGGTTGCTATTTTTATTTTTAGTACTCTTTACAGTGCTAACATGATGGTTGCTATTATCTATAAACTCAATGATTATATTCTAGTATTTTGGGAACACTCAGGTATTTTCTTAATCTATTTCTCTAGAAGATCCCCGGAAACATATATCGAAATTTTCAAAATCTCCAATATGTTCATGACAAGGACTGTAACCAATTCAAAATAGAAAATTTGGCATGAGTATGGCATATACAAGTGCCAAACACATATCTAAACATTGGATAGCTTCAAGTGACATGAATCATAAGAGGCAAAAGATGTAGCCATAAAGCTGTTTGTCAAGAATATGCTTGATTGCATGCTTCAATGGATGCAAAACACTTCACTAACTCCTGGTATGGTAGAATCTACAAACTTAGATTAACAAATACGTCCAACAGGATGTCCCGAAAAAAGAAAAAAAAATGCCTCAGATGCTGTTCCAACCCTCCAACCCACAGGATATAAATATCAAACACATCCATAAATCAAAGGTCGACAAAAGTGAAAGGAATGTTTGTTTGGTAAGTGTTTCTGCATAACTCGTTTCCATGGGTTGAATGCAATTGCCAATGTAAACATCTAAACATGGTGAAGGTTGGTGAAGGTTCATACCACCCACGGTGGTCAGTTTCTGAATGTGATCAAATGTAGATGCACTCTATTTAATCCCTAATTAGGGTCACAATATGAATGAATTTATTGTGTGCAGACAACAAGTGAATTATGATTATGTTAACCTCTCCAAACCTTGCCAGTTACCTCTTCTTCTTTTTCCTTCTTTCTGATAAAATGTTATGACCAAATTGGATATCCTACAAAACTGGGAATATCCACGTCGTGACTTACAATGACACGAGTTCAGGTCATGGAAAGTCAGACATACAAGATCCCAAACCCAGTCAAATGTTTCATCTATTCTTTTGAAAGAGGCATTTTAATTAAAACATACACAAAACTCGGGTTGGATCAGAACCCAACAGAAATCAGCACTCAAACCCTACATCATTACTTATGGTCCCATATCTAGGTAATGCTATTGCTGTTCAGGTCTGATGGGTACCAGACCCCATGTCCAACTCATTGACAGCCATTGAGCACCATAGGTTTCTTTATCTAACATGTACGAAAATATTATATGATTTATAGAAAATTAGAAAGCTAGATAACACCCAAAATGGAGAAAATTTAAACACAGATATAACAAAGTGCAGATGCAATACATATATAATGTGCATGACAATTCCTAACTGTTAATCATGCCTTTCTCAAGAGAAGGCCACTTTCAAATTAATTGAAACAAGGGATAGGAAACTCCTAAGAAACTCGAGTTTCCACATTTTCCCCTGTAAACATGGTACTTCAGGAATAATATGATAATATTTGATCTCATATGCAAAAGAATGATTCTGGCAGAGTAGTTGGTATGGTAAAAGTATAAAGATCTTTGTGATACCATGTTCAGAGGTTTATTTTGAGCTTCTTTAACTGAGTTGAACCATCTGCTCATATGAGAGAATAAGAAGCCTACCATAAAACGAATAACCATCACATAATATGAACCAAATTTGCAGATAATTGTCCTGGTATGTGATGTTTTTTTTTAATGGATGAAATTATATAGAGCAACATATATACCAAAAACTGATGCATTCACTTATGTTTCATTGACATTAATCAAGGAAAAAATAAAAAACTCTTACCAGCCCCAAGATTTGAGGAATGCCAATCACCTTTACTTTCATCACATTCTGAACTGAAAAAATTCCAGCAATGCCCCTGACTATCATTATTATTATTACCCTGAATATGATCTTTTGGAAGTCCAAAAGAACTTGCGCTTGGTTGCAAGAGCAATTGTCTGGCTCTAATCTCGTCTACAAAGACCCCTGGAACTCCAAAACTTGTTGTTGCTACCTCCTTATCGCATAATCCTTGATAGGTGCAATTCAAGTCTAATGTCTTGTAAGCATGGACACTTCTTGGTGAATGTGTATCGGGTTTTTGATGATCACCCTTCATACTTGCATTGCACCTAGTGCCAAGAGTTAGCTTTACCTCACTCTCAGGTACAACACCAGGATTCCTGTCAAGAGAATACTTAACTCCAAATAAAGATCCCGATGATGCTTCAAGAACTTTTACCTCCTCAACTGACAATTCTCTGTCTTCATTGTCAATGTACTTATCAGCTGGAAGCTGAAGGTCAATAGCTTTTGGTGAACACTTGTTCTTTCTAGAATTTGGTAGTTGTTCAGAGTACTTTGGAAGGCTGCAATTCTCCTTCAAAAGAGTAAGTGAAGACTGCATGTTATCAGTGTCTGAAGCAGACTGTCTACTGCAACTTGAGCTTACCACAGAGGGAAAAGGCATTTGCCACATTTTCTGTGAATTGTCAGATCTCATTTGTAATAGACACTGGCTCTCATGCATCACTTCCATTGGTAAGGAGTATGTGCTCATTTCTTTCCTTCTCAGGTCATCCATCAAGTCCTTTTGCACTTGATATAGGCGATGCAGTTCGCAAACCTAGATAACAAGAACAAGTTATTATTACTCAGAAGGCTAGCTAGTCTTGAACCCTGACGATAATGGGTGCAGTAGATTATGATGCAGGCAAAACAAATTATTGCAGAATAAAGAACCCTAGTAAGAGTTAGTATGGAATACCTGCTTCCGAAATATGGCTTCATGCTTGAGCATTGTCTGCTTTAGTACCTCCTTCTCATATTCAGAGTTACCGTCTGTATTCTGCTGCATGAAACCATTACAGAATTGCCCTCCTTTCATCATCCTATCTTCATAAAATTGTGAATAAACAGTACTCCTTACATCATCATTCAGATCCTTCATGTGGTAATATCCAGGCAAGTAACTGCTACATTGCACTTTTGCTCCCATTCCTACCGGGAGTGTGATAGGTACCAACAGTATTAGCTGAGTTAGAAGGAATCTACAAAAAAGACCAATAATAACTGAAAAAGCTCATGGCAATTAATATGAGTTTGTCAGTATGTTTACAGATGAGATAAATTATGTATCAGATGAACAAGTTCTGGGCTTGAGATTTAGCAAAACATGGAAAAAGAATGAAATAGCATGTATTCGATTAGATAAGATATGCAGGTGTAGCCCCAACTATTAAGAACCATAAGTTAAATGCAAGACATGGAGATGTGATCATATACAAAACTCAACAAGGTAAAATTATAATGATACAACTTGATAGACACAAACCCTATATAAATTTGTGCATATGCCCATGAATGGGCGTAAACATCAACAAAGCACATAATATGCAGATGCATCTATGAGAAACGGAAAAGAAAATTACACAAGAATGTAACACTAGATCAGATATTTCTTCTAGCAAACAATCCTTGAGATTATAATAAAAACAAAGACCTGCGTACCAATTAACAAGATAAAATAAGCTGGTGGTCCTTCAACAGATTATAATCCAAGTAGCCATGTTAATAGATCTTTCAAAGAAATAAAACAAGTAAATGCCTTTCCCTATGCAGACAGTTTCTCACACTGATCATCGATTAATTGAAAGACAAATTGAGAATGAACTCCTGCTTGATAAAGAAAATAAGGATTGGCAAGGAATGAAATATCAATAATTGGTAGAGGCATTTAAAATTTTAAACAAATTTCTAGAGCTAGTATGCTGCTCTCTTTCTGGTTACTTGGTAGCAAGATTGCTGTCCCTAATCAATCAAGAATGATTTTCCAAGATACCAGAATAATGCAGATGGTTCCAAAGGCATCAAAATCCAGTTGCAGCTTGTGCTTGAGCATTTTTGTTTTCTACGGTCTTATTGTAGCTTTCTTTTCCAGTAAATACATCAGATTCTGTTATAAATTCCTAAGTCTGGCTTCATCAAACTGTTTGCAACCAGTCAAACTTATCTTCCTATGTGGCTGTTATTGTGTTTAGTTAGAAAATGGAGTTTTTTGAATGCAAAGCTAAGGTAGTGTTCTGACATCTCAATGGATCAAATTCAGACGAATTGCATGCTCATTTGTCTGTTTTTTTTTATAACCCCAAAAATTGTATTAAGATAAGAGAGTTTTCTAGGCTTACCAAATTTCATGAAAACAAGTATGCATGGTCAAGCTGTAGCAGCATGCTGAACTTAACATCAACATCAAGCTCTATCATCATGTTGAAAGCTGAAACTCGTCAAATTCTTTTCGATTTATCTTCCCTTTGGATGCGATGTGACCCACTGATTATCCTCATCATAATTCAATTGCACTCTCAATATTCACATTAACAGCTCCTTTTCAAACTTCCAATCTGCCTGATAATGGTGGAGCATAAAATAGTTATTTAAATAATAATTTCCAATTTTACAATTAAATGGAATTGATAACAATCATGCACTTATTCATTCAATCATTATCACTAAAAATCAACATGATCATAACTTTCCAGCTCTCTTGATATGCAAGCAAATTCCTGGAATATGGAATATTTATAAGGTTATACCCTGCAGGGCCTAGATGAAAATTCTAAAAAAATAAAATGAAATCCGCAGCCTTTAAGGCCAAGACCTTGGACTATCCCATGTGTGAATTTGTGAATTGGAAAAGCACAATCACCTACATGACATACATCATCATATAAAGATTCCAACATCATCTCTTGGGAGAACATGATATCAAGAACCCAAAAAGCATCAGCAGAGGCAAGCAACTAGAACATCTTTATGGAGGAAGCACATAGCTATACCACATAAACAATTTGATACAAATGCGGGTGTGTGGGCGCGCACACGAGAGAGAGAGAGAGAGAGAGAGAGAGAGAGAGAGAGAGAGAGAGAGAGAGAGAGAGAGAGAGATTACTGCTAAGATTAACAATAAATTACCATGCAGCTTTTTTCTTTTTCTCTCTAAGATGGGAAAGGCAGGAATCTGCAACAAAGATGATCTAAGAAAACAACCTGCTGCAAAAAGAAGGCTGTGAAAGTGCATGCCACGTCCCTCAGTATCAACCTCTAGAATGGAATTTGGTGATTTCTCGTCTGTTGATTTGACACTTGAAAATTATGTTTTAGTGAATTAAATGTGTTCAGTTGCTTATTAATAACTTGAAATGACTCGGCTGCCATAATTGGAATCCATCACTTATCAAGAATGTCATAAAGCTGTCCATCGCTAAATGACAGTTGTTTCATCCAAACTGGAAAAAGCTGCAACTAATGATCCTAATCGAGAACATGTTATGGTTATTTATATAGAATCGCTTTATTTCATCCATTTTTTCTGCTAGGCAAATGCAGCATTCTGTAACCACAACATTCTGACCTTCACAATAATCATCGTATAATCTAAATATTTTTCCATAGATCCATGTATTGGTACTGTAGTTAATTATACGATTAAAATTGCCAGTAAACTGCTCCCTGATTTACAAAATCCTTAGTCAGTACGATGTCTTCAGTCATTACCAGGAAATCAATCAACATAGAATGGTTCCCGCATGAATCTCCTTCACACAACACACACTATTCCAAATGAAATGAATCGAGATTCATGCAAAATTCCAAATGAAAGTCATCCAAATCGAGTGTAGAGCAAAAAGTCCATCTAACAGAAGGGCGGCCATTTTTTCACTTTTCTTTCAGCATAACACCCGACAACAACTACTGGCGGAATGAGATATGCAGCAATAGCATCTACCACACCCCCGACCACATTAAACTCTCCATCCCAACCAACCTCAGATTCTCGTACCAATGAAGTCTATCTAAAAAGAAGATGAACCTCACATGGATTTCAATTGATGATGATGTCAACGCCAATGATGCCTTCGGTATCAGTGATATCAGTCTTTTAATAATAATCTTTAGAAAAAAATTCAGGAAACGCCAAATCTTCATGTGCCGAATTCTACACTGTAACATCCCACATCAATCTGCCCGCAGGTTGCCTTGATCAAACAATCCATCACAAGAGAGATTATGTATATGCTACCATAAAGAGCAGAAATGAGGAACTGACCTAAACATACATACTAACTCCGCATGTTAGTGAGGTGACCCCATTGAAGCCTACGAACATTCAGTTCAAAGAAATTTGACACCTAATAGAAACAACACTGAGGCAAGATGAAGCAGAACTCCAAAATGCTAATACTAAGCTCCGCAAATGCAGATTTACACCAGAGTTTGCAATGATCTGATTCACGCCCAACAAGCAGGAATCCAGGATTTATAAACAGACTCAGAACCCGCTTAGTATGTCCCCAAACAAAAGAAATAGTAAAAAAATAAAAAAATTACAACAAAAATTCGGCATAAAGTTCATCAAACGCAGACCTTAATGTCGCATTCAGACTAACAACAGCGAAGAATCCCAAAGGCACAAATAGCTCTACAACAAAATAAAGAAAATAAAAATCAAATCTACTTACCATTAGAAATCGAATATATAAAACACTCCGAATTCTCAAAGATGCATTTTTAACAGAGGCTGACGAGTCGATGATCGAACTAATTAACACGAAATTCTCAGAAGTGCGG
The DNA here is from genome assembly GCF_984573655.1 of Nuphar pumila. Lineage (NCBI taxonomy): Eukaryota > Viridiplantae > Streptophyta > Magnoliopsida > Nymphaeales > Nymphaeaceae > Nuphar > Nuphar pumila. Next base: position 54,962,430 of record NC_143253.1, on the reverse strand, counting down.
TTTTTAAGAACACAGGCTGACGAGTCGATCATCAAACTAATTAACTAGATTTATTAAAAAAAAAGACATAAAAATCGCGGCCTCACTCCGTATCTCACGCAGCAATGTTCAGGCTAAAGTAGAAAGCAAAAAAGAAAAAAAGAAAAATCTAACCAGAAAAGAAAAAAAAATCTCTTTTCCTGAATTTGTCAAAATCATGAGAAGACGTCCATCAAACGAGATCGTCCTCCAACTCCAAACCGAGAAACACGATCTCCGCGTGAAAAAACAAAGAAATCAAGAACGTAAATCTACACCTAAACCACAGATCTCCAACTCCTGAACAAAGAAGCAAGCTCCCAAAAACAACACGCCAAAACCTTCATTAACCACTCCAGCAAAACCCCAAAATTTCCACACACACACACAGAGCGTGCATCCACCTGGATCGTCGTCGTCGCCGCCGCCAGAGACGTCATCGGCGGCTACGGCTGAGGAAGCGGAAAGACGGGAGGAAGGGAAGCGGAATGCGAGGCACAGAGCCAGCTCCGGAGGAGTCTGCGCGCACACCCATCGACGCCCTTCTTCCCGGAGCCCAATGCCGCAAGATAACTAGCAGCGGAGTCGCCGGAGAAATTTCGGGATCCGGCAGGCGCCGGCTTCATAGTCCGTCGGGAGAGTGGCGTGTCAGGCCCACATGTCGTCTGAAAACGGATGATCTATCGCTGTTTGTTACCTTCTGCCGCAGCGGGGCCAGCAAGACAGACACACACACACAGAGTCCGTTTTTGGGGGGTTGTGTGGGGAAAAGAGAAGGAGGAGGATGGCGGAGAAGAGGTTCAGCCGATATATATATATATATATATATATATATATATATAGAGAGAGAGAGAGAGAGAGAGAGAGAGAGAGATCTCCCCACACACAGAAAACACAATGACCCCTCTCTCTCTCTCTCTCCCACGATTTTTATTTTCTTGGTTTTTTCATTTTTTTTTTCTTCTTGTTAATGATATTTCTCTGATTCTCTCTGCCTTTCTCTCTCTCTCACACGCACACGCATACGCACACACTCGCTTGTTGGGAGACTTCGAAACGTAGAAACAGTGACATGGAATTTGTGGACCCCATTCCTCCCACCTCCGCACGTGCCGGAGGAGATCACGTCGCATCTGGGAGATCCTCTATCGACTCGGCCGGTTCGCCTGCTGTCTCGCGTATCGCTTAATTGCTGCATGGCCCAAACGCGAAGATTTTCTAAGTCTTAAATTATTTTTGCGCTTTACCAGGATGTCGCTTTCTTTGTTTTCTTTTTTTTTCACGATATTTTCAGAAAGATCTGGAAATTCACGATATTCGTCACCCTGTTCCTTTCTAGTTTGGTGTTTAAAGAGGGCAGCCAGATCAAGTCCTATCGAATGTCCGCCACACATATCACGGTCAGGGATGGCAATGGACCGGGTGGGGGGACAAGGTCTCCAACCTGGCTCCGTCTCAAAATCCTAACCTTCATTCTGATACGGGAATAGATTTTAACCTCCACCCCCGCCTCCATCCTCGATCCAAACCGGAGCGAGGCGAGGCTCCATTTCCCCTCAATCTATTGTCATCCCTTAGAAGGATTCGCAAGGCGAGGATAGGGACAGGGTGGGGTGAGAGAAAGCGTAAGTTCATCCCCGTCTCCATTCATGCACGAGAATGAATTTTAACCTTCATCCTCGCCTTCATCACTGTTTGATGTACTTCATCCTCGGTCCAAATGGGAAGAGGCCCCATTTTCCCCCCTTGTCCACTGCCATCCCTGCTCACCGGCCTACAAGATCTCCATCAACTGAGATGTGAGGTGGGGATTATTATGATCTGATGTGCCCCTCGCTTAGTGGGATACATACGTTCAATTCAAGTACTTGAACTCCAAGATTTTCACCTATCAAAATCTATTTATTTATCATAACTTGACGAGCCCAGTGAGCTCGTAGTTCCGATTCAGATCTGGAAACTGATACTTCCCAGGGACGAGACGAATCACCGAGTCGGTAATTCCTCCCTGGCTTCCCTTAGTTTTCGGATTGCCATCTCTCCCTCTGTGGACAACAACAGACTCTTTGTCAGTGTGAATTAGTAATTTTTCTTTAATGAAGTGTGCATAGTCAGATTTATCCCTCTCTATTGCGGAATATTCCAAAGAAGTCCCGGTCCAGTTCGAAGGGAATGACTAGCGTATCCCACAGAGTACGGTCAGGGGATAAACTTGTCATTTTGTTCGAAAACTCAGACTGACAGATACTAGAGCCCGACTGTTATGAGCTTTGTAGGGTATTAACTTTGACTGTTCTAGAACGAGACTTGATTGCCCTCCAAACATTCTTAAAATGGCTTAGGTGTCCTCAGCCATTTTCCCACCTCAAATCTTGGGCCGTATTGGATCCGGTACCGATTCCACTTGTTCTTATCGATCTTTATATTTTGTCATGACTTTTATGCCCTTGGTGATGAAACTCTTTGACCAATTAATCATTCCAACAATCCCCTCTGGCTCCTCGTTATATTCAAGGCCATTTTTTGTGCAGCTCCATTTCTGCTGACCATCCATCTCAACATTTCTCGATATGGATCATGTACTCATCTCCAAAAAAAAATGTGGGTCGCTGCAAGCCCACCATGCAGCGCCGCTGCACATAATGTGAAGTCATATTCATTATGATTGAGGACAAAGTCAAGCGTTTGTTGTCCAAAATGCAATGAATAAGCTGTAATCCTCACTTTCATCTACTCACGGAAGTAACTTGAAATTATATATATATATATATTGTAAGCCAATTCTTGCGATGAAGAAGCAAATTGGCATATACATGAAAGTGCTTTATTTTTCTTGATGGGTAAAAAAAATTCTGTCACCCATCATAGTACTACCCTTGCCAAAGCACATTAACTTCAAAGTTTTACTGAGGTGCATTAGTGCTGCTTAATTTGAGAATGCTTGGTTAGTGGCTATTGTAAATCTTCAAACAGAGAATCCATGTAGATACTAAAAAATTGCAGCAAAAGCAGTACAAACTTTACTGTTAAAAACAATCCAAAATGCAAAGAAGAGTTGAGTTGCAAATCTAAGAAGGAAACAGTTAAGAAAATGAGTCAACAGTTTTAGGCATATAGACTTTCCACATTGACATGCTTATAGATAGAGAATAATACTAGTGACGTACTCGTACGTAGTTCTCAAATTCCATATGATACTTGGGAGTAGGGCTGCTAAACGAGCTGAACGAACCCAGCTTAGGTTGTTCGGGCTCGGCACCTTAAGGGTATTCTTTTGTTCGGGCTTGGCTCATGAGCTGGTCACATGCGGAGATAAGCTTTATGAGTTATCATTTTCTAAAAAATATGTTTTTAAACCTTTTTAAAGCTTGATAATATATGTATAATACATGTATAAAACATATATAATATGTATTTTATGTATATAAAATGTAAACGGGCCTATGAGTCAAGCTTGCCGTGTTTGTCCACCGTTCATTTATATGAAAAAGCTGACCAAGCTCAATTTCTAAGCCCAGGCGATCTTATCACGAGCCAAGCTAAGCCAAACAGCGAGCTGCTTGTCTTGTTTCCACACCCCACTTAGGAGCAATGATGCAACATTTGAATTGATCAAACGGGGATGGCAGTAGACCAGTGGAAAATGGGCCCCGCCTCACCCCATTTGGACAGAGGATGGAGGACATGAAACGTGGATGAACTTACACTTTCTCCCGCCCCGCCCCGCCCCACCTCACCCTGTTTGGATCGGGGATGAAGGACATGAAACGGGAGATGAACTTACGCTTTCTCCCGCCCCATCCCCGTCCCCGATCCCCGTTAGTAAAATGCTAAAATACTCTTTGAGGATGACAGTAGATCAAATGAAAATGGGGTCCCGTCCCACCTCATCTTGTGTGGACCAGAGATGAAGGACATGAAAAGGGGATGGAGGTTAAAATAAAAACCCGTGTGAGGATGAAAGCGAGGATAGAGGGCAGAATTTTGAGACATGGCGAGAGTGAAGACCTTATCCCCCACCCTGCCATCCCTATATGGGATTTGCATTGGCCTGTAGTTTTTTTCTTTTTTCAAAAACAGGTTGTTTGATTGCTTAATGTGTTACATACAAACCTATACATGCATCATAAACCATACAAACCTATACATGCATCATAAAGTATGAAATTTACACTTAAAAAACCTAGAGTTGCCTTCTATGCACCAAGTCACTTGTATCAACAAAAGAAACAGCAAAAAAAAAAAAAGAAGCAAGATTTAAGACCTTGTTTTCTCCATTCAGGGTGCATGTCATGCGTGACACGTGTCAAATCTGTTATGACACGCCAAAAATAATCCTGTCATTATTTAAAACACTGTTTTGGTTTTTTATAATATTTCAAAAAGATATATTTATATATGTATCAAGTGCTGAATGAATCATGCTAAATGGGTTTATTTGCTCTTTCGGTGCTTTTTTAACACCCTATTTTCCCTTGCATACATTATAGCCTTCAAAAATCCATCCTAGCAGTTAGACGCGCACGGTGTGGGACTACAGATAAGAGGAGAGGGATACAAAAGTCATTTCAGAGAGAGATGAAAAGAGAGAGTACAACCGACCATTAGCTCGGTAACGAGAACCATAACCGATGGATAACCAGACTGTCCTTTCTTCCAAGAAGAAGAAGGTGGCAGAGAGACGACACAACAATCCATGGAAATTACATCCAATTAGGACAAGAAAGACACTTCACTTCAAAAGGACGGGTAGGACACCCTGCTTTAGCCAACTGACGAAACTGCCCTTAGTATTGGTCATCACTCATGGAATGACCCTGGATACAAGGAGTCAAGGCAACAATGATTCGTTCTCTTAACCAGGAGGGGGTCTAGGTTGGTCAAGGCCTCGTTGTTTTTCTCAGTCATTATGATTTTGTTTTTAGATCTTTTATTTGTCTTTTTTTTTTTTCTTGAAGGGCAAGCTCGGATTAGCAGACCCCCACCAGTTATACAACATAAATACCCTTGGGTTTTGAACTTGCAACGTCCCAACGCATGGTGACGTGTACTAACAGCTCTTACCAAAGAAGCGGAGCCCCGGTTGGTTTTATTTATTTATTTTAACGATAAGAAAAGCGCCCGAATAGCTACGACTCGGATGTTACAAGTTAGAAACCTCCGGTGGGCAGAAGGACCTCATGGGTTCAACCAACAGGAGGCCAGCGAATGCGTGGTGGGTGATGACAAGGGTTTTTCCCTTAGATTATCCAAGAAAAACGCCTGTCTCTCCCTAATTTCCAAATGTAAGATGGTTTATGACTACATGAGTCGTGACTCAATATGCATGCATTAGGGTTTTGGTGGGTTCGGCTCCCCTCATCCCCGATGTCATTCCCCTCTTAAATCTTATGATGCAACCTGTTTTGATCAAATCTGACCTTACATGTAGATTCATCATGGTTGATTTAATAAGAAACAACCCATAAAAAATGTACTTTTATAAATCAACCGTTGAAAAAATCCTACACACAAGTTGGGTTTTGGCAAATTAAATGTCGATCTTCATCCAATGTAGATCACATCTATGGAATTGGATTTGAGCAAAACTACTGGAATCAATGAAATATAAAAGAAGAATGTTAAGATAAAGGATGACATAACATATGAGTGGATCTCATTTGCTTGCTTTTTTCGTTAACATAGCATCTTTTTCTTTCAATTTATTACTAAAAAATCTACATTTTGGATTAAACGCCTGTTAGTGTAACATACTTAGGTGCATCAAACTCCAAAGCTAAGAACCTCGCACCCAAGACCTATTATAATACCTGAGAATTTTTAATAATAAATTCAAGATTTTTATGTAAGAAAAAGTAAGTTTGGATTTGAGAAAGACCTAAACCCATTGAGTTCAGGTTCGATGCAGGTTGGAATGAACCAGACCTGATATCCGGTCTAAATCGGAGATAGAGCGATGCAGATTCCATAGGATCGATCCATACGAGATTCAGATAGACCATGAATCCAAAAAACTTGTTTGATCTAAGCGGGTTGAGTATGTATGCTGGGTTTGGATCGAGACCTAAACATTCCGAGCCCAGAGGGGCATGTCCGAATGAAAGAGAGGGAGGAGCGAAATGAAAAAAAAAATGGGGGTATTTACGAAGAAGAGAAAGGGCAAAATGGTTCTTTCCTTTTGAAAGGACCTCTAGCCAATGGAGAGTTGCCATGTGGTAGCTCTCTTTCTCTCTCCTCCCCTTTTTAGCTCCCCCTTATCTCTCTTCATACACACTCTCTCTTCTCTCTCGTGCATTCACGAACCGACCCCCTCTTATTTTCTCTCTTTCTTTCACTGCTAGTGCTAACCCTCATTTTCTCCCTTCACTCTCGTTCTCTTCCCTTTCACAAACCACCTATGTGTCACCCTCCCAACGATCCCAAAAGGGACAGGTGTTACCCTTTTAGATCTAGAGGCCAAAGCGTGATGCATGAAATTTTTATTAAGGGTCTCAAACAAGGCCCACACTTCGTCCTCACTTTTCAACATGAAAGTGCCTCCCACATGCTGCATCTACCATCTGATGATTTTTCTCCGTCAGTCCATCTTAAAAGTATTGTACCAGTTGCCAATGGGGCACCTGGTGGTGGGGGTACTTTCAGAGAAGATCTTTCATCATGTCCCAAGTCTGATGAAATTGTTCTCCCTCAATTTGAGAAAAACTGGTTATGACTTTTTGAAATTGATTCGCCTTACCAATTGGAAAATACTTCTTCAGAAATTCTTTTTGCATCTGTTTTCAATTGGCAATCCAAACCGTATCTAAAGACTTTAGTCGGTGCTTGACTTTGTCCTTGAAGGTGAACAAAAACAATGTCAACATCAACGCATCATCTCCAAAATTATTGATCCGCACCGTAGAGAAGATCTGAAAGAACTCGTCGAGACGACAGTAAGGGTCCTCATTGCTAAGGTCGTAGAATAAGAGTGATATCTGTATAACACTGACCTTGATTTTGAACTGATTCGCTCCTACATCAGGTCTTGTGATGCAGGAGGCGGGAGTATATTCATTATGAATGAAATACTCCCTCAAAGGACGGGTCAACTGCTGATCATCAGCCATGAAGCCGGATCTGCGGGCTCTCTTAATGATGGACTTGGGGTTCAGAACTATTTACTTGAGAACTATTCAGAACTATTCACCTGAATTATTAGCCAAAAAATACAGGTCTGATTCCCATATTGGGAGAAACTGTAGACATTAAGAAACGAGTTCTAGAAGATAACTGAACATATTAGCCCCCATTTATCGATCTGATAGATCTGATCTGTTAGATGTGTTTAGCATGCTCGATTTAGTGAGAATCGACTCTTGGATCATGCTTTTTTGACAAAAAAAAAACATGTTTTTCTGAGTGATTTTGGATCGCCCGAAAAACTTGCATGCAGGTCAGATTCCGGCGATCCAAAAACCGATTCCTACTAAACAAAACGTATAGATCACATACACGGATGGTGTTAGATGAAAAAAAAAAAATACTTAAAGCTATGATTTTTGAAGGGGCCTAACTAAAAAGGAGCCTAAGGAACGAACACATTACTCGTTCTAGAAATATGGGTACGTTACTCTTTTTGGCTGAAACTTACTGTGGCAATTTCAAGTATTTTATCCTTCATCTCTCTCCATATGTGCATTAAGAAACCACATTGAATGACAAAAATGCCCTAAAAAAAAAACTTTGCGTGTTTCAAACGCTCCTACATCCATTCCAACCGATTTGATCACATTTTGAAATCCATTACTAAACAGAATTGAAAGCAAACTTGTCATCCTTCAAATAGGTTTTCATCTGAGTTGGTATATTCCTTTGAACGTACAAAAGGCAATGTCCCAAAGTTAGATCTCAGTTTGTCTTCATGAGAGCAACCAAACGTCCCCCAAGATAGACACTTTGTTTGTCACACCCTCAGAGAAAACACATGCTACAATTTACATGTTTGGTTCGTGTTAAGAGTGAACTATCCAATTTCTATCTAACTTCTACCTAACTTCTAATCGAAGCACGCACCTGAGGTTTCCGAGGGCCCGTTTGTTTCATAGGCATGTGAACAGATTTTCTTATGAAAACGGCCATAGGCGTAGGAACCAGCGGTGTGTGCGATATTACGGATGTTGGTTTCACCAGTTGGTGGGAAAGCTTCGGGTTGGTGAGACGGGGTGTTCCGGTAATTCTACAACAGGCAATGGGGGAAAGGGAAAGGGGTATTTTCATCATAAAAGATGTCGCTTGTGTTTATGCACGTACGTGATCCGGGGGAGACCCGAATCCGAAATCCCCCTCGTGGATCTGATCCCGAGGTCGATCCTATCTGTCCCCTTCCCGCTCCGAAGACCGCAGGGAATCTTAGAATTTTAGATTTTGGTCCCTTCCCCTCTTTTTGCTCCCCTTTTTTCGTTTCGTTTTTTTTTTTTTTTATATATAGGTTTTAGTTACGATAACAACTCGAGAAATGCCGGACTTGCCCATGGTACTTTCCTGAAATGTCGGTGATGACCCTTATGACAGCAGAATCTTTCGTACGCTCCCTAACAAATCTCCTCTAAGATGAAATGACCAAAATGCCCTTATCCTCTTTGGATGAGGTCCTGGATCGGGTTTTTTGTCTTTGGGTTTTTATCTCGTGAAAGTTGTCCATTTTTCATGAACCCGTCCGAGTCCACAAATTTGGATCATAGCGCGCAAGAATATCAGCACAGCTGGGCGCGTTTGATACGTGGGACACGCTGTAACATACAGAAGATGGCGGGGTGATCAGGTGCAGCAGCACATTGTAATTATTGTGGAATGTGATTGTGGCGACTCCCTTAGGACAAGGGGTAAGCTCACCGAGCGTTACATTGCTAGGACAGTGACCGTAAGTATGGCAGATAGAGTCAGCGTGACTGGGTTTTTGATCTTGGGGTGGTTTCGGGTCTCAATCGAGACTGAAAAAAGATACTGACAACATTGGATGGAAGAACAGATGAGAAGTGGGTTTAGAATTGAGAAAATGCCACTTTTTTGTAAAATCCAAACTGGGATAAGCATGGAAATAGGATCCTTTTCTATTCACCAGTCCAAACAGTCTAATGAAATGAAGTGACCTGTGTATATAAAACTGTTAAGACATTGTACTTGCAATCTTTTTCAAAAAGATTCACATCTTATTTGCTCCTATTGGGAATAGTCAACATTCACATTAACACTGATTGGATTGGATAATGTTTAACAGGACAGTTCTTGCACAAGATACTTGCTGCTTTTTCTTTTTGTATTTCTTACCAATCTGTTGAACAGGAAAAACAAATTGAAATGGAAAAACTTGTCCTTTCTGGTTTTGTTGATTAAAAGGGTCTTAAAATTCCTAAACTATCTACCCAGAATGCTATCTTTTTCCACAAACGCCTACAAATTTAAGGCTCATTCATGTTGTACTTGAAATGCTACTGTTACAATATGATCATTGGTGTACAGGGCTATAACTAGGGGGTGTCTACTGGTCGGGTTTGGTTAGGACACATGTGGAATCACACCTGACCCTGATTTTTTGGTATGGTATTGGATTTAGACCCAGGTCAAATCGAACCCATGTAAGAGAAACCATACCCATACCCGATAAGAACTACCAGGGCCATATCCAGTAAAATAATATTTTTAAGGCTTTCAAGTTAAAGGAGGTTGAGAGTTCAATACCCGAGGTGTACATCCTTTGCCCCAAGGCCACAGCCAAAGTAGAAATTATATCCCTAAGGGTTAGTGAGAGCATTATTTATGAAGTTTTACACTGCAGACACCAACTCACATCCGCACAACGAACCGAGCCAGCTCGAGCTGGGCTTGGTTAAAGTTCAGGTCGGGATTGTCCGTGCTGTAAACGAGCCAAGATTGATCGACCTATCATTGCCGCACCACAACACCACCGAGTTCGGACACCGATGCATGTCTGGCCTCAATCGCCACCCACCACCACCACCACCACACCACCGAGTTTGGACACTGAAACCCGCCTCGCTCCTCGTTGCCACCAACCACCACCACACCACTGAGTTCGGACACCGTCGTCCGTCGCCCACCACCACCACACCACTGAGTTCGGACACCGTCGTCCGTCGCCCACCACCACCACACCACCGATCCACCACACTCCGAATAAGGTTAATCAGGTATTCCCGTAACCAGTTAACTCTTTCCCGAATGGGGGTTTCTTGAATCTCCTCTTCTCCCTCTCTTTCAGTTTCAACAATCGCCAGTTTCGGCACTGCCGGAACACGGCTCTCGGCTCCCCCTGACAGCTGATGCCCATTTCTCTTAGGATGAGCTAAATGAGTCGGGTTCGGGCCCGAGCTTGAGCCCAACCTAAACATTCAAAGACCTTGGGCGAGCCGAGCTTTTACATGCCAAGCTCAGCGCATGTGCATCCCTATTTGTCACAACGGACTTCAGATCATTCATGAGTCATGACTTTGACCTACAAGATTAAATGCTCAAAGACAAAGTGGGCAGCTGCACTATTGTCCACCCTCATGAGCCTCACCGGACCTTTTCAGGGTTTGAATACTTTGTCCCATCAGTTCCAGACCCAAACCAGGTTAAAAGCTAAAAACACAACCGGTTCTGGACCTGGACCCACCTCGAGCTTAATTAGCTCGGCCATCTACTTTACTTTGTCAGCTAAAAATACAAATGTTTTTGTAAGTTTACACAATACAGAAACACGTGGAAATGAGTTTGAGTTTTTTTTTTTTAAACTTTCTCGTCATTTAAAAGTTGAAAGGCATCATCAATTCATCACCATCTGCCAAGATTTGGGACCACTTAAGCCCTTCATTGAGAAGCCTTCGTAATTATCTTTCTCAAAAAAAAAAAAAAAAATAATCTCAAAAACTAGAAAACCATGAACGTTGTTGGGACGCCATATTGTATTTTTCCATTTCCTGTTTTTTTTCATAAATACTCGCTGACAAACAAATGGTTAGTCTTCACCAATAAGAGCACCTACTATTTGGTTCTACATTATTAAAACATTTGTCATGCCCGGCCAAGTAGCATGAAAAGAGAAATGGCTTTGTGGTGAGGATTTGGAATAATTTTTTTTATGGCAACTTGGGACTCATTTATTGCTGCTAGTGGTCCCTTGATCACATGATTTATGACTAACCATTTATTGCTGCAAGTCGTTTGTAGTGGCAAATAACGTATTAGCCACAAGTTGGCATCTAACATTACTTTATATCTTCAAAATAGATGATAGATTTCACAAGTTCAAAACTGCATCGTCTCATTCATTGCTATAAGTTTGAAAGTTTCGGGTTTGGTGGGTCTTGTAAACTAGACGGGTGATTAGGGTTTCATTCTCATGACTGTCAAACCTAACGAGGGTAATGTATAAGCTCTAGATCAGTTAAAGTTCTCCCCAAGAGCAAGGGACCGTGCTACAGGTTTACGTCATAATAAGGCAATCATAAGTATGGCAGGTTGAGTCAACACGATTGTCTCTTATCTCAAGGGTGGTTTCCTCGTTGTTCATGAAAAAAACAAAGTTAGATTTTTTTTTTTTATTATTAATTTGATTGTGTTTGGTGATATTGTTGATCACCACCAAAATAATTATATTGTTGTAGACACCCAAAACTTGACCAATCATTGTCTCATAAATTTTGTCTAAATGTTTGATTTTTCAAAACACCGATGTCTTTCGCTCAAAAATACTGGATTCACTTGAATATGTTTTTGACCCGTAAAATGATGTTCTCAAGCGTTGCATTAGCTTTCCAATGCACTAAAAAACACCTCAAACAGACGTCAGAATCAAAAGTTATGACAAAAACAAAGTTTTCAACCTGTTTGGATATGGTTCTAGATCCAGATCCATCATAAGTTATCACCCAAACTCACTTGTGATCCATACTTCGTCTTTCGGTTGTCATCGTTACTATTTAGTTTTGGACTCTACTTGTTGTTTCAAGTTTGGATCTTGACCCAAATTATCATTTAAACTGAATGGATCACGATTAGATTTAGTTTAGTTGTTGTCCTTCCTATTTGGATATGGATCATATCTAGAACAGGTTGTATTTTTAACTCAGTTGTCGTTCGGACTAGTTGGATCCATACCAGTTCATATTTGGCCGATATTTTGAACCAAAAAACTTGCCAAAAACCTTAAAACCTTCATAAATCCCAAAACTTAGCCTCTAAGAGTTAACAAACCTGATTTCTTAGTTCCTAAGCTAGTTTGTTGGCCAATAAGAGCTCGCTACATTATTCTTTTTGCCAATCTGATCCAAGCTCTTGCATAACACCTAGGTATGACTTTTTTATGCTAGAAAACCCTAAATCTAGGTCCCGAATCCAATCCTACACCTATAAATAGGTGTTCAACCCCCACCCTAATCTAGCATCTATGATCTAGAATCCAAACTTTGTCGAATTCCCTCTAGCATAGTGCACCAACACTTGGAACCTAGACCCATAACCCCCTAGGCCTAGATCTTTGTCTCACTTGACTTTAGAGCCTCTGCCTAACTGAAGCTCTACCTATCTATTGTTGCACTCTTCTTCACCCTCATAGAAAGGGCTACCTAAGTTCGAGGTGAGACACATTTTCATATATTTTCTTTATTTATTTGTTATTTTGTTTAAAATAAGTTTGAATTTATCTAATGGATCCTATACTTGTGTCTTTTGGATCCTTTTCGAGTCTTGATGGTGTTTCTACACCATCAAGCTCACATTTTTCTCAAGATTCGCATATGAGGGATGTAGTGTTACACACTAAAACCAAGATTGAGGAGAGTCGACATTCCTGGTGAGATTGATCCCTTCTCACCAGAGACGGAAAGACACTCTACTTATAAACAAGGATCCTACATCTCCTTCAACAAAACTTGATCCAATTCAAAACACATCTTTGTCAAAACCCATTCACTTAGAGCACATTTAATCAAACAATTTCTAACATTGACTTTTTATTCAATTATACTTTTTATATCTATATTTTAAAAAGAAATCTTAGAGGATTGACAATTCAAGGTAGAATCGATCCAAATTGGATCAATTATGCCAATAATTGAAGGGTCTAAATCAACCCCTGTATTGTTTCAACAAAGGGTTGATTCAATGTGAGTTGGCCAATTTTAACAACATTGGTTTCAAGTTATTTAGATGGATTTTACTACACCATAACTAGGAAATAGTGACGGCCCTAAGTCATCAGAGCCAATTCAATAGCCTCTTTGAAGGATAAAGTGGTTACCTAGGTTTGCTTCAACTTGTCATGGTCAACAAAATAAATCTCAATATTAATCTTATAAAGGACAAACACACAATCAAACATTCCTAATTTAATGTGGTTCAGTCAAGGTGACCTATGTCTATGAGCAATCTCTCTCTCTCTCTCTCTCTCTCTCTCTCTCTCTCTCTCTCTCTCTCTCTCACACACACACACACACACACACACAACAAAGAGGAGGAGGGGTTCTCTCTTTATTTATATATACAAGCCCAATGTTGGAGAGATTCCTAATGAACTTGAACCTCTCAAGGGTACATCCAATATTGGAGAATTGATTACAAGGTTGATCTCTAATTGGATTCACGTTCAGAGGAGTCATCATGTTAGCAAGTAGCTTCATACTAGGACTTGCTAGAACATATTTCACACTTGGAATCATATTGATGTGATGTTGGATCTAGATCTGGACCATACAGTAGAACTAGATTACCTACTACCATAACATGCCCCCTCAAGCCAATCTTCATGAGATTGAGTTGTCTATGAAGAACTCAAACTTATGTTTGAAAAGAGGTTTGGTGAGAATATCAACAACTTGATCTTGAGAAGGAATATGTTGAATATCAATTTCTCCTTTAGAGACCTTCTTCCGAACAAAGTGATAGTCAATCTCAATGTGTTAAGTCCTGCCATGAAATACTAGATTTGTAGTAAGATTCATGGCACCCAAATTGTCATACCACAAGGTTGGAGTTTCACACAAAAAAAAGTTTATCTCTATCAACAATTGTTTGAGCCATATAAGATCATAAACTACCTCTGCAATTGTTTTATACTCAGCTTAAATACATGACCTGGCAACGCTATGTTGCTTAGTTGAGCTCCAATACAACATAATGGTTCTTATATAGGTAAGATAACCACGTGTAGACTTACAATCATTTGGATATCCTACCCAATCAACATCAGAGAATACAGACAAGAAAAGCGAATGAGACTTCTTGATTTTAAGTCTCATATTTATGGTCTACTTGAGATATCTTAAGATTCTCTTTACATGAGTCCAATGGTCATGATTTGGTTCATGTATAAATTGACATTCTCTTTTAACCACAAAGGCTATTTTTGGCATTGTAAACATGACATATTGTAAGAAACAAGCAATGCTTTTGCATTAGGTAGCATCTTTAAGTAACAACCATCATATCTGGATAAAGTAACATTTGATGCCATTGAGGTAACAACTGGTTTTTATTCTGTCATACCTATCTTGATTAAAAGATCAAGAATATACTTTCTCTGAGACAACATGATTTTCGAAGGTCCTTGAACTACTTTAATTTCAAGAAAATAATGTAGAAGACTCAAGTCTTTGATAGAAAATTCACAACTGAAGTCTTGAATAATATGTTTATATTTTCACATAACTTGCTTGTCATAATGATGTCATCAACATATACCAAGACAAACATATGTAAACCATTGTTATGATGAATAGAAAGTGAAGGAACATCTTTTGGTTTAATAAAACCCATCTTTTTTAAATAGAGCAAAAGACTTTCAAACCATGTACAAGGAGCATGCTTTAGACCATGCAAAGCATGGTTAAGCTTGTACACAAAATTAGGATGATTCTTGTCTTCGAAGCTTGGTGGTTAGCACACATAAACCTCCTCCAAAATATCATGAAGGAAGACATTATTTAGATCCGGCTGATGAACTAATATCAATGGACAACACCATTCTAACAAACATAGGTTTTATGACTAAACTAAATGTTTCGAAGTAGCCAACTCCTTTTTGTTGACTATAACCTTTCTCAAGTAGGCAAACTTTATATCTAGCAATAGATCCATCAACATACTTCTTGATCTTGCAAACTCATTTACACCCAATAGGATTAAACACTTTATTAAGTAGAGTAAAACTCCAAAATTGATTTTGGTGAAGAGCTCTGATTTCTTCTTCCAAGGCTTTACACCATTTGGGTTTAGAAATGACTTGGTTAAAAGAATTAGGTTCTTATTATTCGTGAGTCACTTCACTGAGAAGGGCTTTGGGATATTTGGATCCAAATAATAAACACAATTTTAAAGTTTCATCTTGAGATTTTGTGACCATGTGATAGGTTGTAAGAGGAGTTTGATTTGAAAGATCAACAATAAGGTTTAAACTAGAGGATAAAGAGATCACAGTCATACTCAACTCACTTGATTGTATGGATTGGATAAGAGATAGACTTTCAGGTTCATTAGGATTTTCAAGTTTCACAATGATTTAATTTTCTAAAATTTGTAGGTGGGACGATTTAGGTAGAGTACTCGATTGAGAGGTTTCATAAAGGGATGTTGGATTAGGTAATAGTATAGGACTTGTAGGGTGGCTCTTTACAATTTCATACAAAGTAGGAATCTTGTTTCAGTTGGATTTCTGGTGCTGAACCAAGTTTAACATTTCTTGGTATGTGACAATTCTTTCATAAAAAATAATATGCCTTGATATAAAAGTTTTCTTGGTTGCTAGATCATAACATATATATTCCTTGTAATTGAACCCATATCCGATAAAAACATAGGGTTTGGAGCTAGGTGTAAGCTTAGATTGGAAATAAGAAACCAAATATGGGTAACATGTGCACCCAAATTTTTTGACATGGTCATATCCAGAACCTATTTTAAGAAGAAGCTCATAAACTTATCTCTGGCCAAGGGGGTAGACAGTTTATGAATACAAGGCATCCACCCAAATTTTTTTATTCAGAGAAGCATGAAATAACAAGGCCAAACCTATTTCAACCATGTGTCTGTGTTTTCTTTCTATCACACATTTTGTTTGGGTGTGTGAGTGGACAAGATAACCAGCATTTGATGCCATAAATATTCAAGAATTCATAAAGTTATCACTAACAAATTCTCCACCTCCATCACTATGAAATATCTTAATTTGACCACCGATTTGCTTTTCAATAGTACTTTTAAAATTTATAAAATATGCTAAAGCATCAGACTTCTTAACCAACAAAAACAACTATGAAAACTTTGAAAAACCAACAACAAGCAACAAAAACCTATAACCTTCTCAAGATGGCACATGTGCTAGTCCACAAAGATCAACATGAATAAGTTCTAATGGAACCATAGCTAAAATTCAGCTTTATCAAAAGAAAACTTATGTATCTTACTAATGATACAAGAACATAACTCAAAAACCATTATTGTTCATAAATAATATAGACTTATTTTTCTCAAGTTTTTCTAAAATCTTAAATCCAAGATGACCTTGCCGACAATATCAAATTTTATCAAAAAATTTAAATTGATT